>NW_014575270.1:0-83578 GCF_000527765.1 Bipolaris victoriae FI3
CCTAAGCATGTACCGAGAGATCTAAAACAACACGTATCCGTCTGGTTGAAGTTTGATNGATCTGTGCCAAAACGGTGGTGCGGACCCCTCCCCGATGTCAGCATCAGCGGATCGGAAGGCAGTTACACTGCCCTGATCGACCACACGGACGCGCTCGCGGTGTACAAAGTGAGCATGGAGTTGATACGTCACGTCGAGGGACCGAGTGAGGAGACTCGCGAGTGGCTGGAGGCCAACATGACGCGTATCAAAAGCGCCATTACTGCACCGAATCCCACGAGGGAGCAGAGGAGGTTCGGGGAACAGTTTTGGAGCAAGGAGAGCTTGGCATGGATGGGGGCGACGCTCTACTTCATTCGGAGGCATCTGAGGGCGGTTGGGAGGGATGAGTCGGAGGAAGTCGCATGATGTGTCGTAGCTTTTCTTTTTTGATTAGGTCTAACTGCTGCGTGGAGTATTGAAGAACTTACGGGGTGGATCAGGCTACCTTTTTGTTATTTTAGACTGGTGGAATGATATTGTTTGGCAAGTGCCAATGACTCACCGTGTCGCTCGTGTCGACGCTGCTGGTGCTGCAGAGTCAGTTGCATATTACAGTCGCGACTTACACAGAGTACTTACCGTGACGGTATCGATGGGTTGCGGGCTGCAAAGTTAGCTGCATATTACCTTCGCGGCTTACATATAGTACTTACCGTGACGGTGTCGATTGGTGGAGCGGAGGATGGGTGCCTAGTAGCAATTAGTCATTGAACACTATGATGCAACTTTTCTTACATACTTACGCGGTAGTTGCTGCTTACTAGTTGTAATCAATCTCAGAATTCTTTTCTCTCAGAAACTCCACTCAGAAAGGCCGGAGCCAATTAGTTAAAGGATGACATTAATGCTATATAGCGGAATATGAATCAGTTGCCAAACTCAGGTACCCTCACATCTGACCTTCTGCTTCCGGGGAAATTGATACTTCTCCTTGTTTTTGACCGAATCGAAATGAGGTATAGCCATGTACGCAATGGCCCATGATGTAGCAAGTCCAGTGTCACGATTCATGAAGGTATCGAAGTTGTTATGATCAGCGGCTCCCGTTAGGTGTGTTCTCACCCTATTTAGGGCTGGACAGGCGCATAGCATGTGCTTGATAGTGTGAGGAATGTATCCACAGTGTGGACAACTCATGTCCGTAGTCTTCAGGTGATAACGGAAGACTGGATTGGATTTGACGGCAATGTTGCCAGTGCGCATTCCTAAAAGCATGGTTTGCTGTGGGGTATCCAAACCGTGATAGAGCTTCAGAGTGTGCTCACCAAACTCAACTTGGTATGCTGGCTGCGCAAATTTCCGAGTGCGAGACGACTCGGTTCCTTGCATGCGCCTCCAGAAATCAAACTGCTCCTTTGCTTTGGCAAATGTCTTCATCTCGATGAAATTCTTGATCCAAAGTTTTCGTGTCGCTGCCTTTGCCCACATACTGTCGCATGCTGCCCCATCATAATAGATCTCCTTGTTCTCAAATATTTGACGCTTGTAATCACTTGCTAGCGAGCTCATTTGAGTATGAGGATGATCCTCTCTCTCTGCCCCAGCCAAGATTCGCATGAACTCGTACTCTTTCGAACCAAGTTTTCGGCACCGATGGTTCATCGCAGCTGCATGAAGTTGCAGGGAAATCGGTAGAATATGCATTTCATTCTGCAACAGTTCTTTGGAAGTTCGTCTCCAAGCCTTAGAGAGTTTAAGGAGGATCTCAGTTTGGAGGGATTCCAATCTGTCAATGGCGTGCCTTGATATGCGAAAGCTTAAACTTTTGTGGCTTTTCTCGTCAAGTGTATTATCGAGAAATCAAGCGGGGCAGGCGTATGTAATGATGGGAATGAGATGTTGGTGGTAAAGATTACGTCGTTGCTCGAGCGTGATACCCCAGGTTGACCCAAAAAGGAACTGGTAGTTCTTCAGCCTCTTCCTAACCTTTTCGCGTAACTTTCTATATGTGAGTTATTTTGGGCGAAGAGATCAACGGATGAAGAGGGACACAACTTACATAGTTGACATGGTCAACCCAAGTGAGGCGTCGATCGAAAACAACCCCGAGGATAGTCATCGTTGGCTGTAAAATGCTCTCTTCTTCTTGCTTGTTCAAACCCTGGAAACCGATCATTTTCGGCAAAAGCTTACAGTTGACGTCTTTGTTTCCCTTTCCCGGCTTCGAAAAATGCATAATATGGTATTTGGTAGGTGAAAAGTGCATATCGTTCTGATTTGCCCACTCGTAAAGCCGGTCATGGATAATGCCCATTTTCGCAACATTTTCTTCATATGATCTTGTGGAAAGGAGAATGTACGTATCATCAACGTAAGAAAAAAGCATTGCGGAGGTGTAGTTCGTGGCCAATTCGTCTAAGAGGGGCGCCGCGTAGAACAAAAATAGCAATGAGGAGAGCGGGCTTCCCTGAGGAACGCCGACATCGATGTAATACTCATGACCATCGTAGCCGGGAAGGTGGATGTAGGTGCGGCGATCAGATAGAAATGACCATGTAATCTCGATCAGCCAATCAGGTATACCAAGTGAGATCAATTTGTCCAGCAATTTGCGTCGGTCAATGTGATCATACGCACCCGTAAGATCAAGACCGAGCAGACTGACCTTCAAGCCCTTTGTCCAATCGGCGTAGATTTTTGTCGTTAGCAATTCTAGAGCAAGAGTTGTGCTGCGGCCCGGCGCGCCAAATTGTGTAAATGGGAGCATTCCGTCCACTTCTAAGACAAGACTTTTAAATCGGTCCGCTATTATCCGCTCTAGTAGCTTTGCCAGCGTGTTCAGAAGGGCGATAGGTCTGTAGGACTTGGGTAAGGATGGGTCCTTTCCAGGTTTTTGGATAACAACGGTGATGCAGTCCTTGAAACTAGTAGGGTGGAACCGCAGGTTAAGACACGTCTGAAAAATCCAGGTAAGGGTGGGTGTTATGGCGTTAGCACATATCTTTAGTGCCTCATACGGAATACCGTCTACACCAGGGGACTTGCGGTCTGACGCGTCTTGCAGCAATCTCGCGACTTCTTCCTCCGTCACCTGCTGGTCGGAATGGTATTGTTTTCGGGTAGGGACGAGGAGTGGTAACGGGAAGTCGCGTCCATTCGTCGACGTGTTGCTATTGTTGAGAGTAGCCTGTGTACATGTAAGCATGTGATAGCGCCAGTTGTTAGATGAGTAATGCCTGAACACTTACACGAGATTCCGAAGAGGCGTTACTATGTGGCGTATTTCTTGGGGGTCCTTTGTACCTGAATAGGCGCCAAGTTTGCACGACAAAACATTTCACCTTTTCTTTACTTTCCTGGATCGTTTCACCGGGAGTTGATTCAAAATCTGGCGTGTATTTGGGAGGTCGCGGCTTGCCACGGTTCAAGGTATTCCTGGCTAAGCGATTCACCCCGAATGTTCTCTTGGATTTCCGTTCCACCCAGTTGCGGTAGTCTTCGGAATTCTTGGCTGAATCTACCTTGATAGATGACGGTTGAATTGGATGATGCTGGAATATATCACGGATGGTTACATGACGCAACATTGCCTCATGAATGATGTCTCGGAACGTGCCCAACGTGCGATTCAGATCGGTCCCATTGGGGTTTGGAGGAAGGTCCAGCGTTTTTATACGTGATGCAACGAAGTCGTTGTATTTACTTCGATCGGCTTCCTTCCAGAGAAATCGTATTCCAGACTTGCGTCGCAGATCTATACTGATTGTGACTGAGGTGATAGCATGATCGCTCTCGTATCCAGGGACATTCAGAACGCTGTACCAGGACTGATCGTCCAGAAACCCACTTACGAAAATGATGTCGATCGAAGACGCATACGCACCACTGCTGCGCTGACCGCGAGCATAAGTGAGGGATCCATCATTCTTGCATACCATTTCCCTAGCTTCCATTGCTGCGACAAGATCTTTAGCTTTCCTGCTGATATACTTCTCCTCGATGTTGCGGCTCCACAGAGGGTGTTGTAGGTTGCTATCGCCGACCACGACATGAGCCTTGTATTCATCGCCACAAGGATTTATGAGGCCTGCGACATCTAAGCGGCCGTTCGGATGGTTGTGGTTATAGAAATTGTGGACAACAAGTTCACCTGGATCGATCCTGATGTGCAGTGACGCTACAAGGCCTCTATTGGGCAATGTAGGAGGTTCCGATACAGCCCATTCCTCAATGGACTGGTGTACCAGAAATGCAACTTTTGCCAGTTTTTTGCATCCTTCGAGTTGACCTTCGAGTCGCTGTTTTGCGTCTTCGATCCTCTTCCTCTCCTCAATCGATGCCCGTTTCTCATGAGCCGTTGGATATGGAGGAGAATAGAGACGGAAGTAAGGGTTATCCTCCCCTGCAATCGCAACACGGTCACCGTTGCCATTGTCTCCACGAAACCAGGTATTGTAAAGTGACACAGAAGAGAAGGCGAGCTGCAAGGGAGGATCCTGGATGGCAATGACATCGGGCAGTCGAGTTTGTGTCTTGAGCCAGTTACGGAGGCTCAAGAGGCGTTGGTAGGAGCACTTCATTTGTACTGAAATGATGTAACCCTCTCCATCATCCAGGCTGGGGGTTTTTGGAGTTTGACCGTTCCAAAAATTGCCCCCACTATGCTCAGGTTCGGTCTCCCGTCCCGTATCAATGTTCGGTTCTTTACGAGCATTGGATTTGTTCCAATTTATCTCCTGTTCAAGTAAGTCAGCAGTGCAGTGCAAACTGTGTGAGATACTCACTCCCTCCAAGCATCTAAGTTGCTGCAAAAACGCTGTTAACCCTTATACTTATGTGAACAACAGTATGACGTGGAATTACCTGAGATGTTGCCGTCTGTTTCTGCTTCTTCTTCCTCACCCCGCTGTCGGAAATGCTCGCTTTCCTCCGCTGCTTGCCTGAATTCATTGAAGCAAACTGTCGAGGGGTATGGGCTGCCATTTATTCGAGATAAGTGATCTGGTACGCTATATAGCAAACAGAGATAGAGAGTTCAAAGTGATGCCGAACAGAGATAGAAAATCAAGTCGTAAGCTGTCGAGTCGATAAAAGGCACGATTGTGAAAAGACATAACTTGCAGATTCTCCGCTCAATATATACCTTTTACGCACGGGCACAGCCCAACAGTCAACAGACATGTGATTCACCTTGCCCGCAGCCTGTCATGCAAAGGTTTTTTTTTCGTTTTTTGATCAACCACGCTTGATGTCTCGATCATACATTGGCGTTTCGGGATCACTTTACCCGGTGTAGCGCTAATACTGACGACTGCAACATAAACTTTCTTTGACCGATCTTGCTGCAGGATTGTAACTATCACAAGCATCGGCAATTTGCACTTTTCTCTAAGTGCACATGGTGTAGTGACAGGGGAGGGGCTTGTCGGACAGCGGCTATATCGTCCGGTTCCGCGGGTTCAATCTTCAGCTTGCACATCTCCATTTATCATCTCGGTTTACAACCTCGGTTTGCCATCTCGGTTTCGTATGCAATGCGAGTGTATTGGTGGAAGATAGCTGAAATGCAAAAAAGAAAGGCCAAAACGACTAATGTTGAAGTCATCGCGTACTTGCCGGGTACCCCGTCGGGCACGATTTTAGCTCTGGGCGCTGTACACCCTAACCCTAGTTCCCATCGCGGATAGTTATGGCAGGGGAACGGTGGAGTAACATAAGACGGCACATGGCGGGGTCCTTGGCGAAGTAACAAATGCTGGATTGACCACTTTTCTATACTAAATACGTACTTCCCACATCATACCATTCAATAGCCACTCGTGCCGTTTTCTACCAGGAAATTTTGTGAGTCTTTCCGGGTTTCTGCTATAGAGCTATATGCTCTTGAAAACTCTTTAAGATGCTCAAAAACTGTTCTGCATGGGATGGAAGCAGGAAAAAGAAAAAAGGGCTTATCATCGTTTCGTACGAGTAGTAGAAAACTAGCCAATTTAGACTGGCACGTTCCAGGCCTACGGCAAGATAGCCGTAGCACATCTGATCCTAGTCCCGACATATTCCCCGCTTTAGCGCCGCTTATCAGTGAATACCAGCCGGAGTTGTGTCAAGATTCTACACCACGCCTGCAGTCGTATCTTGCCCGGCCAGTCGGCATTACTTGGATCCTCAAATCCCCGGAATAAGGAGAATCGAGCCAACCATAGCTTCCATTTCTAATCCTTGAAATGGCCGCCTAAATCGCAGATGTGAAAAAAACAACGTTATGACGCTTTTCGCTGATGTGGAGTGCTTCCGCCACCTTCCCCTTGTGGGTAAGTACTAGCGCAAAACGCGTTTGCAGACATGGAGTAAGGGTCTCAGTCCTCGATGGTGCACCCCCTCCACACAAAGAAAAAGGGATTTGACAGCCCAGCTGGTGGTGCTAAAGGGAATTGTAGCTTGAGCTCCATTTACTATCTGCCTATTGCCGAAGCTGCACCACCTTCAGCACCGATAGCTAGGCTGTTAAATGCCGATTTCATGTATGATGTAAGGCATGCCTGCGGCACGCTCCTTTTGCGACCCGCAGCTCCTACGGAGAGTAGAAATCCTTGCACTTTTCGTGGCTACTCTAGCTAGCACTCCCTCAACACGAAAAACATTACACTTTTCGACGTTATCCCGCTTTGGGGAGCTCACTTTCCCGCAGAAAGTGGGCTAGCGTGGCGAGGTGTATTGCTTTTTATGTAGAGAGGGTGAGCGCATGATCTTGTAACGAACACTAGATCCTACACTATGTGTACATCCTCCACGAAATCCTTCACGAAATCGCCGTGCAGTCAGAGCAGCCGGCAGTAGTATCGGTAGATCTTGGATAGATTAATGTGGAGCTAAAGCTGCACCTTTCTTCAGCTCCATTGACGGGCTGTGGTCATGATGTTTCACTAAGACACCAACTTCTTCGATCAACTGCACCAAAACCTACCTACCAGCAGCTTATTGGTAAGCGATAAGGATCAAGGAATCACGAGTATCGCTCATTCACGGTATGTAAGGGTGTCCGAAAATCCCTCATTCCGCTGATGCGTTGCAAGTCCTACTCATCGCATGCGTGTCCCACCCATCCATCGCCCATCAATTACCCAGTCTATTGATCGAATGGAACCATAACTGACACTATGGCATATTCCTTCTTTCTGGTCATCAGGATATGGAGAATGCTACCGGCAATAATGGATAGGAGGCGTATGCATGTGAAATCCTTTGTGCCACAAGGAACAAGGGGTCTCTGGTCGTCGCGCTGGTCACTTTCACAATTGAAATTAACTTAGTCACGAGAAGGAACAGATGCAATGTCAACCGACTTCCCGTTCGATCTATATAATGACCCATTCATCCACTTCAAAGCAGTCATCCATTCGCCTTTGAAACCCATCAACAGTCCATTAGCGATCATTTACCTCGCCTCATTCTTTTCAATGTCTCTGCAAACACCTTCATCGTCTTCATCAGGGAGCACCCCCATGAAAAAATCCAACGGGTTTGCGAGGGTATTCAATTCGCCACGCACCATCTCACCGTCGGTCCCACTGCAGGATGTGTCAGAAATCATCGAAGATGCAGTTCAACAGGCATTGAGCACTCAACGGAGAGAGCTAATGGCTGCGATGACCAAGCAGTGCTACAAACCTATGCATTCTTTGACGGCAGAAATCAAATCTTTGAAGCACTTCATTGAGAAACGGCAGAAGCATGCGCCAGTCCGTTCACTAGATGCGATTTTGCTCAGAGTCGTGTTCAAACTGACCATGGCCGACACTGAGAAGATGTCCAAAACGATACCCGCTGAGAGACTTCAGATGGTGCAGTCGCTAGGCTATCCTTACGACCAAGCTACATCTGTTCGGATATACCCTAATCTAAACGAACTAGTGGTCTTTACAGATTCGCTTCCAGTACAGGAGGAGCTGAAGAAAAAGGAGAGGGTTGCGGCTATGGCGGGAGCGCTTGGCCTTGAACACAGATCATCGATCAAACTGGACAGCTACTGGGTGATCTTGCACGAATACGACCTTCCAGCCGATTATCTGAGGAATTGCAAGAGCCACCTCGAAGAGATGAAATCTCAGACTGGTCTCGACATCAGCGAAGTTAAGTACGCGGGCCAAAAACTCATGTGGGCCTTCAACACTCCATCTGAGGCCGTAAAGGCGTGCCAGAAGCCTCTATACTTTGCAGGAGACCATGCAATAGCTATGTGAGTATGATTGGATGTGTATTGAAGTAGGAGCCGTACTGATTGAGCTTAGGGCTTATGATCAACGGGCCACACCCTTGTTCTGCAGGAAATGTGGTGGCCCAGGCCATATGTTTGAAAACAAGCAATGCCCGAATTTCTCGTTCAGAAAAGACCAAAGCTGGCCGTGTATCATCTGTGCCGAAAATCATACCTCTGAAGGAGACATCCAATCGTGTCCAAACAAAGGCAACAAAGCATCTCACCGCTGCTTGAACTGCAGGAGGGCCGGGCTCGCTGATGACAAACATCGCACTGATTCACACGACTGCCCCGCGCCAAACACAGTCAAATTCCGCGCAATCTGGAAAGCCCATGCTGCAAGTCTTCCTAATTGGGCAGTGGGCATCGATTTTCCAACCACAGATCAGCTGCGTTCTCAAGTTGAGCGAGGAACCATGCAACAGCCCAATGGGCCCAACAAGGTCAATAGAAAGGGCAAATTCAATGGCCCAGTTCAAACGGCCGGGGAGAGTTCCCTCCCAGGCACAACTGTTGTGAACAGGAAGGGTTTGATGGCACCTAAGAACGCCAAGCAACCGGCATCGGAACCTGAGGCGATGGAGGTTGTCGATAGTGAGTCGAGCGACGATAAGCCCAAAGACGGGGCTACCCGGAAAACGGCAATGCTAGTATCGTCCCAGAGTTCTCTCGGTTCAAGCTCTGCTAGCACTCCCCGCAAGACTGGATCCGCCAATAACCAGACCTCGATTTTTGGTTGGGTTGAGCGAATCGGCTCCACTCCCAAGAGTCCCACAAGTACTGCATCGAGTGCTGGCAACAAAACAAATGCCAGCCCTTCAGTTCGTTGCGGAAGAAGTAGCAAGACCGAGCCCAAACACAAGAAGGGAAGTGCCGCAACTACCATTATCGAGGGGAGAAAGAGGGCTCGTGAAGAATCCGAACCGAGCTTACGGGGCTCTCGTTCCAGGCGCAGAGTTGACATTGACGACTTTGACACGGCCAGCACTCTCGCAGAGTCCTCTAGCTCCCAAAAACAGGCTACCGACACTGTCGACTCTACCAAAAGACATGGCAAGGGCAAGGGCAAGGGCAAAGCACGGGTTGAAACGAGAGAAAGCGACGTGGAATGTGTGGAAGAGTCAGAATACGATGGCGAGTCAGCATTCATATCGGAAAGTGATGAGTACGAATAATCGGTATTCTTCAGTCGTTTCAATCTTTCACTTATCTATTCACAGAACCATTCGTTCGTTCAAAACAAGTATTGTATCTAGTCCCTCCTTCCTTTATAGAGCATCCACTATTGTAATTCGCCATTCTCCTGCTCTTCTGAAAGACCAATCACTGCCAAACGGACATCACAGCATGCTCCTCCTGCAAAAATACGCATCGCCAAAAGTAAATCCCCCTCTTGTTCTTCGTTTCAGCGGCGATAACGTCTCGTATGACTTGTCGTTTCTTGATCCAAGATCCAAGAAGTTATATGGCATGGCTTGACATTAACATACGTGTCAAACTCTTCGAGTGATAACGTGACAAGGGGGGGGGCGCAGCGGGTAATCGAGCTAGGCCCGCACCCTCCCGTCTTTCCCACCAGCCTAGCGCGATATCCCTGGCTGCTGGCACCGATAAGCGAGGACACCGTGGACCCGGATAACTTCCCCGTCTTCGGCACTATCGCGGCCGGCCCATGTGACCCTTAGTGGGACCGGAAGACAAGTGGGTAAGAAACGGTACCTGTCCCAATAGTGCGACTGCTCAGTGAAGCTAATACTGCGCGCTTCTTAACCATCAAATCTACGTACGTCATGTTTGCAAACGTATTTGACCCAGCCAGTCAACATTGTCTAAACACGTTTATCCCCCAGAATAAGGAGAATCAAGCTAATCACAGCCTCTGCATACATTTCTGAAGATTGCCACAACCCAGATCGCAGACCCCAAATGATAACTCGAGTATTGCTAAGGACGCTTTGAGTAGCGGATAGCTCTTTTGCTACCTTCTTATTGGAAGCGCGAAATATGTTTGCAGACATCCTGTAAATGAAGATTGCTGTACTTGGAGAAAATGCATGATCGGATCGAGAATTTGCAACGTCGTTGGTGGTGATTTCAGCTGTGATGTGAGGGATTGCTGGAGCTACTTTCTTATTTTGGGCTATTTCGGTCCACCAAGAGACATTGCATCCTCACCGCCGATCACCACCATCAATGTAGACTCTAGACTTGGGATGAATGACTCTGTTGTTTTATTTTGCTCATTTGTGATTTGTTTGTCGTTTCGATTCAAAATTCTTTAATTTGGTGAGAAGCGCTAGACATAGTAGCTCCTATAGACAAGATCACGTGATATATTATATCGCTATCGATGGAAACTGCCCAGCTTAACACCAAAATGCTGCCATATCCAGTGCTTGTTACCAAATTGAGGAATTTTGAATCGAAAAGAAAAAAAATCGGAAATAAATCAAATCCTACCAAAATATGGTCAATCAACCCGAGGGCTCACTCTTAGATTGATTGATTCCGTTGATCCCAAGTCAAATAGACTCGACATACTGAAGGCAAATTCTAGATTTCTCCTCATCTTATCTAACTAACAGAGATACCAAAATGCGAGAAAAAAATCACATCAACGATCAACTGCACCTTTGTGGCGCGTATGCAGCAAAAGCCCAATGCAATCATCTCTTCATCAAAGATTACAAATACTGCACGCAATGCTAGAACAACTATGCATACCTCCTGCCGACACCGCCTCACGATGCAAAAAATCATTCCCACCAATTCGAAACCCCGGGATCGCCGGTTTCTCTATCGCGCATGCGTTGGCGTCAAACGCCAAAGAAGCAGGCGACTCCGCCTCGCTAACAAACTCAACAAATCTATGAAACGTGTCAGTAATTTCGATTACACTCAAAAACAACCAAAATGAAATGAAATGAAAATGGACGTACTGTTTATCACTGTTTTTGGAAGAAACATTCCACAGCTGGCGCCTGACTACGTCCTGCAAGCTCACTAATTCAACGGGATTTGCTTTATTTTCCATCCACGCTATACGTTGTTGAATCCAGTGTCTCATTGACTGGGGTAAACAAGATTCAGCTCCGTAGATGTATAGCTGATATAGTATGTGATAAAAACTGTGAGGGTTGGATTCGGGGGTGCGAGCAGCGGCGCATCGCTGTGTTGGATATCGCAGTTCATATGAGGTGCTGTCTGGGGTAGGTACGGTGCGTATCACGGGTGTGGTTGGTGTTTCAAGGTCTTCAAGGTAGCCTGCAAGTTGGGGCACGCTTGCGATCATCTCCGTGGCCAGTGTAACGATGACGGTTTCGGATGTTGCTTCTTGAGTGCGTAGTTCTGGGGTCGGCATGAGACCTTGTGATTGTCGTAGGATGAGCTGGTGGAGGCGTATGCGGGATGAGCGAACGTTGTTCCATAAATGGGCATGAAGGTGTTGGGGATATACTTCCGATATGGGTTAGGCATAGGCATCAACCAACACTTTGCTGTAGATACTTACTGTGATAGTATCCTTTGTAAGCCACATGCTCGCTCTCACCAGCAGGTAATTGGACAGATTCAAACGGAGTTTGACGGTCCAATGTACGTGCGAAATCTTCTAGAGAGCTATCGATAGCCAGAGCCCTTCGTATGATAGCAGTAGGGTCATCCTGCATTGAGCTCTGAATTTGATTCTTGAATTGGAGCAATTCCATGACGATATTCAAGAACATGTCGTGGACCGACATGCGTGCAGCTTTCTTTTCAACCAGGTTCTTGAACTCGGAAAAGTTAGGCGGTAGAGATATTTGTTGAACCCAGCAGTTCATGATGACAGTCTTGACCAGTGCCGTACACTGTTGTATTGTGACATCAGTCTGTCTCTCTTGCTTCAAGATCAAGTGTGCCACTGACACAGCACCTGCCAGATGCGTGCAGCAGTTATCCATGCCGACATGCCGTGGGATGATCAGGGCTTCGAACATGGCTGCCATGAATATGGATGCGAGTATGGAGTCCTGAGCTGCCTTTCTTGGACATAACAGAGCAGCATTAATAACTCGTATTGCAGTAGCGTAGTTGTTTGTGGCAACACTCAGCATATCTTTCCTGTGAGATTTGTTCGCAAGACTGACTAGCCCAACAGCTGCACACATTTGTCGCAGTGCAGGACCAGAGAACCCTGATCTGGCATAGTAGCTGGGGAGATAGTGGATCAACGACATGTTTGGATCGTCCACAATGAAGTTATTCATGAAGAAGTTGACCCCAAGGTCGTCCAGAGGCTGATACATGACGAAGCCAGCTAACCGAAATGGAGATTCGGGCAGTTCTTGTTTTTTGGGCCGTTGAACTAACATCTCGTTGGCATGATTATCCTTCACAGGCATTTTCCTAGGCGAAATGCGACCCCGGTTCTGTGTTACCACTCGACTACTCTCATCGAGGAACATGAGGTCGACCATGTTGCGGTACCCTGAGCATTCACGGCCAGCCTTGATGCACTGTCCACAGGCAGGCTGTTTCTTGTCACACTAACAATTGTCAGTGATGTAGGAGCGTGCAGGACGAACAGCAGTTGCTATTTAGTCGGCGAGTCATATAAACTCGAGTACAAGGGAAGGTGGATACAACAGGGGTTCCCCCGTGAAAGTGACTACTCACCCGGCTGCGCAGTTTCCTACATTCTGCGCATGCAGCTGAAGGCTTGCCACGATACACCATTGCGTACAAGCGCTCTTACCCACGCACCGGTATTGGCGACACTCATCTCAGCATTTTGTATCCAAATGTAGGTGTGGCATGACCAGGCACAGGTTGAAGGATTGGGCGAAAAGGAGGGAAGAGGGAATTTTTCTCCGACTGTAGGCATATTGCTCTATCGGCGCCAAGTTGGCACGATTGGTTGGGGAGGCAATGCAAGGGAGCGGCGATGATGTACGCTCCGAGGAGCGCTTATCGATAAGTCTGACCTGAGGCCTGTGGCTTGCATATCCCTCCTCCAACCGTCATTCTTGGAGATATGTATGATGTGACTACATGGAGACTTTCGATGCATGGTGTCGTGTGATAGGTTGGAATGAAAATAGGTCAAATCGAACCAGGTTTGAAAAGTGCTTTTTCTACACATTACATAACAGAGCGTACCCATCAAGCGCATAACACATCATCCCATCCCCCAGGCCATGGCACTAATCGGATGTACTGCTTATGAGAACATGTTTGGCCTCGCCTTCTTCAGACTTGACTCATCTTCGTACTGCAATACATTAGCGACATGCCGGCTGATCCCGTTTCTACGCAAATGACTTACTTGTAGGAATCCAGTGACGTCAACCAATACTGTCCAACAATCCACTAAGTCTACTAGATCCTGTTGTACCTCTTCGCCCTTCCCAACACCTACGTTGACACTTCTCTTGAAGATGCTAACCATGCTATGTCTATTGTCTTTCAGGAACTCTCTTGCTTGGAACACCGTCTGATCATTTTGTCGTCCTCTTGCAATGACTGCGGCATTGATTACTCGTAGCACAGCCAGCATGAGCTCGTAATATTTGCGTAGAGCATTCGCATCGTCGAATTCGAGACCGATGTCAGGGTCAACGGAGAAGATTTGTGAGTCCCGGATAGCCGGAAAGAGGCCTGCGTTGAGCACATGCGCCGCTCCTAGACGAGACTGACATATACGGAGGAGGAGCGCAAGACTAGCGTCGTAATAGGAAAGCAAAACTGGAACTTGTGGCGCGGTCGCAGCGCGGAGTTCCTCAGGGATGTGCTTGATGTTATCAACAAGGACACCGATAAAGTTGAGAGAAACGAAGCTTTCAAGTATGTACTTGGAAGACTGACGAGTCGCAACTGCTACAAATGCATTGAGAAGAAGGAGTGCAGAGACCTTGCAAGTTCCTTGACCGCTGTAGGCATCATCACAAATCACTTCGAGCATGTGGCTTCCACAGTTCCTGATTGCGTTGAGTGTGTGACGGCCAAGCACGGAGTTTGGCGTTGCCTTCTGGAAGGTACCGTGCATGTAGCGGAAGCAAATCTGGTAGCAGTATTCCCGCAATTCAGCTGTAGAGACTGGGCTATGGATGCCCACCAGCGCAGCACGGAAGAGTTGTGACAATCGGTCGTTGGCAAAGTCGCCAGTCTTGTCGAAGGCTGTGGACTCGAAGTCAACCTTTTGAATGAGAGATTCGGCAAGGCTGGCGAGTTGTAGAGCAGTGAATATATCGGCGGCGTATGACTGTTCGAGCTTCGGGAGGATGACTTGCAAAGTCTGTAGAATGAAAGAGCTTCGAGCTCCGTTTTCAAAGTCGCAGTTGTGCACCGCTACCATCACAACTTGAACCCAAGATTGGAGGATTTCTTTGTGATAGCGCATGAGCTGGGCACGGCGATTCCAGTCAACAAAGATAGCCATCAAAAGCTCAGCCTGCTCAGCGAGCTCTATCTCCTGCTCCTCCTCTTTGAGTAAGCCGTCTTTCCTCCAATACTTTAGCTTCAGTCGGATCACTTGTTCTAGCAGCGGTATTGAGTATAGTGTACAGCCCTCCTTCTCTTCCTGACATGATTCGAGGCTCACGCCTTCAAAGAACTTGTGCTGATCTGGCAGAGCACGTTCTGGGTAGGCCAGCTCCATGAAATCAAACAGGTCGAAAATGTTGGGATTCACTCCAGCGTCCTCGCCAGGTCTAATAGTGGTGCCAAGAAGTAGGGACTGAATCCTGGATTTCATCGTCGGCATATTTTCCTTGACTGTTAACCGAAGTTCTCTCGATTCATAATCTAAGAATGCGGCACGACGTTGCAGGAAGTTCTGCAGGGCAAGTGCTGGCGGCCCAGAGAAGAATGCGGAATAGTCGCTAGGGGCAACTCCGAGTCCTTGAGCTAAAGACATACCGTCCCAGGGTATCTCGAGGGTAATGGGAGTGAGTTGGGGTGCTTCGATAAACAGCAACTCGTTGTCGCGCAGCTCCTCCATGATGATAGCACTTGTCAGCGGTGAGCGCCATAGTTTCTGGAGCACCTGCCAGCACCGGGTCTTGATCGCGGCTCTCCATGCTAAGAATTGTTCTCCATCGTTGTCCGGGTATTCGACGCCCAGCAAAAGGATACTATGGAAGAGAGCTTGTCCATTGGACCAAAGACTGTCGTCGGCAATTCGTACAGCATTTGTCCCACATGAGAAACCCAAAAGAATGTGAGCGATGGTTGGCCGGAGAGACACAGCAGCCAAACAGCTGTTCAAGAAATCCAATATGCGAAGTTTGACAATGTATCCAGAAGCCTCTTCGCCAGCCTCAAGCTCTTCGGCGCTGAATCGCATCAGACCCGAAAGGGACCTGCCAATGCGTTCTGCTTCGTTATCCTTCTCCAATATGCCGACAATCTTGCTTCGGCCGGATCGTTGTCCGAATCCTGCAGGAGAGACTGCAAGTTTGCGGGAAGAAGCCATCTTCTCCAGTAATTGAAGAGAAGCAATCGTCAAGGCCTCATGGCCTGTGCCACAGTACAGGCCTAGATCAACAACGATTTGAAGGTTGTTCAAGATTGCGTCCTCGAAAGATGCTAGTGATAGATTTGATACCGGAGAATGCTGAAAAGAGGTCTGCTGCTTAAGCACTGGCCTGACAATGTCCAGATACGTAGCCTGAAGCTTCATGACCCAATCCATTACCTCAATGCTGAGCATGAGAGATTGGATCAAGGGTGAGTCTGATGGAGCAGCATCGACCATAGTCACATCGTGGTGCGAGGCTGCAAAGAGGGCCTTGAGGACTTTGTCATTGAAAAGCCATTCCATGACGCGCGCGAACGGGTGCAGCGCAACGTAAACAGCAAGGGATGAAGGATCAATAACATCGTCAACAGGTATGCTAGACTTGTTTGCGAAGACGACGAGGTTCTCATTGAATGTGGAGAGACAAGTTACCATGAAGCGCAAGCAAGTCCATCGCATGACATTGCGTTGCAGAGGATCAAGTACATCCAAAGAGCGCTCTGCAAACACCTGCTGCATGACAAAGTCGATAAAGCCCTCAATACCGGGCATTCTACGCGAAGAACCCAAGCCTTCAGGGAATGGTAGACTGTCGTTCAAGCCTTCGTTCTCGGGGTAGGGCTCTACCAGCATGTGGAGAAGGCGAACCAAGGCGATGGACTCGTCGTATCCGTCTGCAAGCGTGGGCCACAAGTCATCCCTCGGTGTAGCCCCCAGAGTGTTGTTCTGCTTTGAACCAGTGTAGAAGCCGTTAACAGTCCAG
Source organism: Bipolaris victoriae FI3 (assembly GCF_000527765.1). Lineage (NCBI taxonomy): Eukaryota > Fungi > Ascomycota > Dothideomycetes > Pleosporales > Pleosporaceae > Bipolaris > Bipolaris victoriae. The sequence goes on from NW_014575270.1 coordinate 16,501, forward strand.
TCGTCAAGCATGAACCACATGGCATTGGCACGTGGAGCATCCTTGCCTACAAGTAGGGCGGACAGGGCGTCGAAAGCAGCTGCGCGCAATCCGCTCTCAACTTTGTCAGTGCAGAGGCCAAAGCAGATGTTGGCAAAGTCGAATTCTTTGACCTCGAGTATCCAGTTGCGGGCGGTGGGACTTTGTCGGCAGATGTGCGAAATGAGTCGGAAGTAGCTTTCTAGCATGGTCGCACTCTCTGGCTCTACAATCTGGTCAATTGGGTTGGTGGCAGCAGCATATACGCCAGCCTGAATGGCCTTCTTCGGTTCATGAATGTCCTTTTCAAACTCACTCAATTCGTTGAAGATTGTGGTGTAACTGAGTGAGCTGGTTCGGCGGATCTTGCCAGAGGCAGACGCGCCTTCTTCAAGCAGGAAGCGATGCGCAGCTTCTGCATTCGTCTCTCCAGTACCGATGGCGCGCAGCATTTCGCAAAACATGGCTATCCGTGGGGTAGGTTGTCGCTTGGCCGCCCATTGTAGGAATCCGTACAGGTTGCTCTCCTTGTCGCTCCAGAAGTCTTCGGCGGCATCGGGGAAACCATCGAATGCGTAAGCTACAATCACCATGAATCGCTCCAGATGCAGTGGGTACTCTCCGGTTGATCGCTGGAAGTGGAGTTGCAGTCGTCGGCGCTGATCGTCCTCCTCGGCCTTGAGTTTGCGTAGCGTGTCCGGCATGTGTGTGATAAAGGAATCGACAAAGGTCTGCAACTGCTCCATGAGGAGGCTCTTGAAGAAGTCTTCGGGCTGCACCGAGTCTCGGCTCAAGACAGCCGTGTCTTGCAAGAGCGTTGATAACATGCTGGTCTTCTGGGGGTCATACCAGCGCGTTGGGCGGACATCCTGGCTGACAGAAAGCATGAAATGGAATGCGCCATCACCGAGGGCCTTGAGGAAGACGTCAGATCGCGCATTGGCCTCATCATCAAAGTTGATGCCTTGCAGCGCAGCGTCTTGGGTGTTGGGGTCCATGTAGCGTCCGCTGTACTCTGCCAGCCACCAAGTCAATGTTGCCGCGTGCAGATTCCTCAGCAGCCAGTTGTCGCTCTCACGTCCACTCATCAACGAGTCGTGCAAGTTCCGCGCTTCCCTCAATGTAACGTTGTTGCTGTCCGAGGCGACCCAGGAAGTGAGCCGAAGAAGGATGGGAACGTAGTGGATGGTGTTAAGGTCATGTCGATCGAGCGATTTGGCGCGAGCAAGCAAGGACTTGTAGTTGTCGAGATTGACGTATCCGGGCTTGATCATATGAGTACAAATTGCAGCCAGGTTTTCGTGCTGTCTGGTCAGGCTCTGGCGCTGGAAGTCCATAATTTCCACAAATCCGGGCAGAGGTACTTGGCCCACAACCTGGGTGCTCTGTACGCGCTCGGCAATGAACTGCAGCCACCTCTCCACTGCCTCCATACTCGTCAGACACTTGGCCCAGAAACCAAAGGCATTGGCCAAGTTTGTTGTGCCGTGTACACCGACAATCATCTGGACAGCCTCCTGCAGCACGGGCAGCCCCTCGACTTGAGCATCGTCGCTGTCCAGAGCTGTCTTCATCAAGATGCGCACACACAGGAGGACATACTCGCGGCGGCGGTGGAAGCGGATGACGGCCGTCTGCAACTGGGAGCGGTCCAGCTCACGGGCTTCGGTCTGGGCGCCGAGGAAGAGGGCGGCGGCATCGAGTTCATCGAGATCTAGGGCATCGGCGAGTTCGAGCGTCTGTTGTTTGAAGTCGTCGTTGACCTCGTACTCGTTGTCGTCAATGGTGATCTTGCCTGGCGCGGTCAGCACTCGTCTCTGCACGCAGCGTGGCGGGCTTGTTACCGGAAGCCAGAGCCTGTCTGCTCTTGTCGTTCTTTGGTTTTTTGTCCAGCAGCGTCTTGAGCTCCTCCAAATGCGCTTCCAGGTTCAGTAGCAGGCGCTCGAGCACCGGCAGTTGCAAGTCAATGTGGGCGCATAGGTCGCGGTGGAGGCCCTGGAGGGCGGCGAGGCTGTCTTGTTCAGCCATGGGAGTGTCGCGCAGTCGGCTGGCGCATTATCTGTGGTTGGTGTCTTTGTGTTTTGGCAGCAGTGAAGCTCGATGGACTTTCTCCCAACGCGAGAAGCTCTTAGCGCCGATTGTGGGCCAGCCCTAGACGCGCTCCCCCCGTCACCACCACCACCTCCGCCCTAAACTCCACACCCACACGAGCTGCAATAGGCACAGAGATGCTGCGGCCATAGAGTCTCCCCCAACAGTTCCTGTGGATATTGCGACATGCCGACTCCGGCCTCGCGCCATTGACTGCTCTGAGACGGCGCAGCATCCGCAGCAGTGGCTGTAGGGAGCGACAGCCATGGGGGCAACCAACATCCAGGACGCAAAGCGTGAGCGCCCACAAACAACGGCCCTGGATGGATGCTTGTGTAGGTGCTAACAGCGCGCAGTCCTGATCCAGTCGTCACGTGTGGCCGACCGAACAACAGGCCTCAAAGACCTCATCCACATCCTCAAGCACAATCGCGGCAAGCCCAGCCTCGAGGCGCTGGGCAACAAGGCATACCTGGCCCTGTGCGAGACTCTGTTCCAATGCCTGCGTGATGAACGAGCCGCCTTTGTGCGCAACAAGGCCAGGACGCCCAAGACGGCCGCCCTCCTTCCCCTAGCCGCCTCGGCCTTGCGCCATGTTATTGCGTCGGGCGTGCGCACCATCAAGAGCTCCACCGTAGAGATCATCATAGACACCATCATCCAAGTATTGCCTGCCAATAGCGGCTTGGTCGAGCCGCTCCTAGAAGACCTGCCCAAGACACTGCGCTCACTCCTCGAATACCAGCCCCATGTCGAGCGTCTGTCCAAAGACTGCTGGGACGATGCAGTAGACTTCTGTATCACCTCACTGGCCGGCTTCTTCTCAGAGCCCACTGCCACTGAAGGCGAGCCTCAGAATAGCTGGAGCACTAACACCTCAAGCCGCGCTCGCACCCCATTCGAGCCCGCCGACTTCCCTCCTTCTAGAGCGTCGCCTCGTGTAGCTGTGTCGAGGACCAAGCCAGTCGTTGCCGAGCATGTCTACACAGCGGATGATTTTGTGCACTGCATCCATCATCTTGTCAAAGCCTCAAATGCGCCACTGCTTGATCGCTCCGAGGCCGTCTTAACTGCTCTGTTGCGCTACTTGCAACACAAGACTGGGCGTGGAAGTGTCGTCGTGGCTGCACTTGCAGCCGTGAATTCTGTTCTTGCTCGCACTGCACTGCAGTCTCTTGAGTTGACTAAGCGGACGATACGTAAATTGCTGCCCCTTCTAAAGCCCATGTGGTCTGATGCCATACTGCGAGACGAAATCTTAATCACCTTGACATATACTGAAGCACATATCGCAAGTCTCCTCACTGATGCATATGACGAGACCACAAGCTCGGATCTTGAGGTGCTCATCGAGACCATGTATAGCGACTATCGACGCCGACAAGAAACCACCGCTCACCAGTATCTCGAAGAAGACCATCTCTGCTTTCGCCATCTAGGTTCTCCTACTGACGGTACCCATCCACTGCACACTTATGCTTTTTCAATGGACACAGAGCATCAACGTCACGAAGGGCTCTGGTCTACAGTCGCTACCATTGCACGCTTCTCCTTTATGCTTGACCAACGAAGACGTACCATTGCCTGCGACCGCAGCGATACTGAGGAGAGTTCTAGCAAGCGTCTTCGCGTTACTCAATTGTCTTCAGAATACCTGCGTCACGTATCCGAGCCTAGATCCAACGCCAAACGAGCAGCATTACAAATTGTTGCCTTCATGGCACAGCAAGGTCCTTTCGGTGAGGAGGACCTCCAACCTATGTTAGAGAAGCTTACATCATGCATCTCTGATGAAAACCCCGTACATTCCATGTGGGCAATGTTAGGCTTGGCTGGGTGAGTGTCAGAGTCGTATGCAACCAGGTTTATCTAACTTCCACTTAGAGCTGCCTTCCAGCAATCAGCATGCCATGTATCACTGCTGCCTTATTGGATATCTGCCTGGCAGAGCGCTTCCCGATCAGTCACTTCCATTTCTTTATCTCGCGTGGCGTGTCATCTTATGGACGTTCTGCTTAGGCTCAACATTGTCCCATTCTCTGAGGTGTCAGGTACCGCCCAGTCCATACTTGCATCCATTGAATTAAGTGGGCCTGCGCTACTCACCGAGAGTAGCTCATCATTGATGACTACCATCTTACAGGAGCGTGTCAAGGAGAATCCAACCCACTTCAGCTCCACTGCTGAGCGAATCTTGAACTGGCTTCTTGGCAAATGGACCCCAAGTAGGTGTTACCATACATTCTCTAGAGTTCAACTAAGTATATACAAGGTTCATGGTACGAGCGAACCTACTCTTCGCTGGCTGCGCACCACTGCAACGCTCGCGATGTGCTACGTATCATCTATACCTGTCTTGACCTGACTTTTGCTCCACCAAAAGCAGCAAGTTTTCTTGTATTGGGACCCTTAGCGCAGGCTAGGACTCATACAGCGCGTTACAAAGATCTGGCTCATTACCTCTTGCTTCTTCCATCCACAAAGGATTTCGCGTCAAAGACTGCCGATAGGCACACTGCTTCTGAGGAGCCAACAAGCGACTATCACCCTACACAAATGGGAAATAGAATACTTGATTTCTGCCTGTCAGAGGTTGACAAGGCAAAACAACGTTGGAAAGACATGATTACAACAAATACCGCGGGCATTACTTCAGATATGATGCGGATCGTCACGAATCTCTGCATCGTTGCGCCAGCTGTCGCTGCACTTGGTAACCCGGACGACCGCCGAGTATCGACTCTTCAGTCGTCCGTGATTGATCTAATTGACCTCCTTTCTGTCACTCTAACCAAACCGCAGACGGAACAATACAAGATTGATGCTGTCCTTGCAGTCTGCACGAAGAGTCTCCCTGAAATTGGTTCACTTCAAGGTCGGGGTACTGATGTTTATAAGCGAACTGGCATTCATTTAGTAGCTCAGCACTTGTCCACGGCTCTCGACCAACGCAAAGACGTCAAGCAATCATTCTATGCAGAAGATGAAGATTTTATGGAGATGGATGATGCATCTGGCTCACAGATGACCGTAGGAGCATCCGTTTTCGATAACGATGTACCCCGTCACGACCTCCAGGCTGAGAATGACATATCAGCTTTGCGCGCATCCTGCTCAACATACCTCCAGTTTATATCCTCTTCAATGGATTGCCCAGAACCAGACCAAGAAATGATTCCAGCTAGATTCACAGACCACTTGGTGTCTCTTTCGGAAAGTGATCTGCTTTACTCGCGACAATTCCTTCGCGCATTATGGAGCAGCAACTTGAAAATATCCAGAAGCAATTGCTTGAGTCTCCTAGAGCGCTTTAGTGAGGCACTCATTGATCCTCGCGCTCGCGAATACAACACATCTGAAGTTGCCAATGGTATGCTCGTGGAGGTTTTGATTGGCACAGCGCTTGTCTGGACATCTGATGCAGTCGATCGGGAGGCCCAAGACCTCTATGAAAACATTGAAGCGTTGTATGTGTACTACGTCAAGGAGATGGAAAAGGGAGGAGTAAGACGCTCAGCCAATTTGCAAACAACAATTGCCATCTTCCTTCATGGTCTACTCAAACACCATCCTGACTTTGCACACAACCGTAAGGTTCCTTCGGTGCGCACGAGTTTGTTTGAGCTGCTAGCGAGTGGTGAAATGACCGTCAAATACCATATCGCTGAACGCCTACCCAGGATATTCGAGGATTTTGTCCTGTCCGAGCACGACAAGATACTACAAGACGTCGATAGTAGCCTCCCTGGAGATGATGAGGGTACTGAAGGCATTGCTGTTCGACTTCTGGTCCTTTCGCGGTTGGCGTCCCAATGGCACACGTTGTTACGCCATAGCGTATACCGCATCTTCGCAACAGCAGGAACGATACCCGGGGCCGCTCTTCATGCCGAGCGCTGTATTTCCAATGTCGCTCAGTCCAGGTGTCTTGGTGACTCACAGAGCCTGTTCAGACTGTTTGCTCCCCAAGTCATCTTCACGTGGTTGGATCGAGGCCAGGAGATCAGTGCGATCCCTTTTCTAATTTTCGACTATGATTCGCTTCCCGATCTGTTACGTGATATAGAGGCTGAGGTCGTGGGCCAAGCAATCATGTTTGGCCGTAAAGATGAAGTGGAGTACCTGGCCAGCCAGTTGGGCTATTCCGCACAACATTTATTGTCGAAAAATATCGGCAAGGCAGCCGCATACACAATAGCATGGGACACATGTAGAGGCTCAGCTCGTAACAAAGCAGAATCAAGCTTCGGTAATCTACTGAAAGAGATGGTCGGCAGTGACCAGTACTATGTCTTGATACAGAAGCATTTCCCCCAGGTTCTTGGGCATATGCTTCAAACCATCGATCACGAAGAACGTCTTGGCAAGTCGTTAGACAAGAAACCTGCCTTCAACCCTGCCGCAGCAGTTTTAGCTGAAATCACTAGGATCAGTCAATCTGCGCAAGGCCTCAATATGGGGATAGAGCCTTCATTCTCCGCCTTTTACTTACCAGATCAACTGGAGCGCTTGTGTAGACGGACAGGTGATAGGCCGACTGGTTTTTGGTCTCCAAGCACATACACCTTTGTGTTACGCTCTCTCCTCGATCGCATTCATCCAGCCCTTGGTTCTCTCTATGCAAGGTCGGTGATCCGCAAAATCCGAGTTGTTGTCGCATTGGCTGGTCCAATCGCCCACGAAGGTTATCCATTGCAAATGACGCTCCAATCTCTACGCCCTTTCCTTACAGACGTGCAATGCACAGAGGATACGGTGGGAATCATGCAGTACTTATTTGAGCATGGAGCTGAGTACCTCCGCCAGCAGCTAAGCTTTGTGACGGGTATCGGGCTATCGATTCTCATCTCTCTCCGAGTGTTTTTAAGCTCATCGCAGGAAAGCACCACTCAGCAGTCTCAACACATGGCGACTATGAATGCAGCCACCCGATTTCATACATGGCTCACCGAATATCTGAAGGCTCATGCCCAGGCGATTGCCACCATAGAACGGTCCTCAGCTGTCAAAGCATTCAAGCTCATTACTACTGCTGCCTCGCAAGTTAATGCAGAAGGAAACTCGTTTCGCGGTAGCGACGAGAGCAAGCTCTTGTTAGAGATTCTGGATGATGTCCGCTCAGGACGCAAACTGCTAAACAAGACATCACGTGACGTTGCTCTGGACTTACTCTGTCAAAATTTCCAGCCAGCCCCTACTGCACGGGATGACATTCTTGGCGTGGACCGTGACGCTGCAGAGTTTGCGCCCCTTGTCTGGGAGTCGTGTCGACGAAGCAAAGTGGGTGAAGGCTATCTGTTATGGACGGCACGCGTCTTAGGCCGGGCATATAGTGCTTTTGGAGAAGTTAAACAAAGCTCTGCTGGAGCTCGACCTTGGGCTTCGTCAAGTCAGAGCTCAAAGTCTACTCTTGGAACATCTTCAAGAGAGGCCATTGTCAAGGAAGTCATTGATCTCTTCTATAGTGATGACCGAACAGAGGTCAGTCTAGCTGAGGATGCCGTGCGGCGTCTAATCTCCCGCCTGGTCCCAGACTCGCAGTACATGGTTGAAATGCAACGCGTCATCCCAGAGGCAATCGCCAAAGCTCTTATGTACAAACCACCAGAGCCAGACAACCCGGCGCAGCCCCTGACAGACGGACTTCAACAGGCGATGTCACCCACACCCCTCAAGCCGATAGTTTCTTGGGTGAGAGATTTGACTGTAGCACTCTGCAAAGTCGCAACTGAAGACCCAGTACTCGATGCTCTTCCTGATCTCCTGATAGGTATAAACCATATGGCCGAGAAGCTCTTGCCATACATACTTCATCTTGTCCTTCTAGATGAATTTGAAGAAGACCGAAGTGTTCGTGACATTGTCTCAAAAGCCATAGCCGGCTGGTTTCGCGACTGCAACTCGGCCACGATACCACACGTCCGCATTATCGTGCAGTGTATCCTCTACCTTCGTAGCCAGCCAATACCAAAAGAAGCTACCCGAGTGGATCGAGATAAGTGGTTAGAAGTCAATTACTTGGAAGCATCACAGGCAGCGAGTGCATGCGCCATGTACAGAAGTGCGCTCCTGTTTGCAGAAACTTCGTCTGGCCAGCCTATGGTGAAGAGCAGCACAAGGAGATCATCCGTTATGGTTGAGCCACCGAAGATACCATTGCAGCTCCAACTTTCCATCTATAAGAATCTTGACGAGCCTGATTCGTTTTACGGCGTCGATCGAGGCTCAAGTCTCTTGTCTGTCCTTGATCGTCTTGACTATGAGGGAGATGGCGTGAAAAGCCTTCTCTTTCGTGGTGCTCGTCTTGACAGTCAAATGCGTAGGCGGAACGAATTAGAACCCACTGATTCCCGCGGCACAGTGAAGTCGCTGATCATGCTCAACATGAATAGTGTTACGCACTCCCTACTCCTGAATGAGCAATTCCACGATTCAGGAGACGATGTAGTTGAAAGTACACTCCACACGGCACGTAAGTTGGGCCAATGGGATATAAAGGCCCCTGAGGTCAACAATACGGAAGCAAGTACATTGTTTAAAGCATTCCAGGGGATGCATTATGCGAAGAGTGTTGAAAAGGCCCGGGAAAACTTCAGTCATCAGTTACAAACAACGATGAATTTCCTTGCCGGAAAGAATAACGCATCCGTCCCGACTAAGGTTCACTTGCGTACCTTGGGGGTGCTCACAGAGGCAGAAGAGGTCATCATGACCGAGCGTTCAGAGCATCTATTGGATACCTGGGATCGAATGAAATCTCGGGAAAAATGGATGCGAGCTGGCGAGTAAGTAACCCTCAATGACGACGTAGATCAACTACTCACCCATCCCAGGTTTAGCGATGTGCGCCAACTTTTGTCCTGCCGCGAAACTCTGTTCAGCGTGCTTAGCTCCAATCCCGCTCTTGTAAACTCTCTGCATACAAGAACCGCAACAATACGTGGTATGGAAGTCGAGGCCCTCGTGTCATCTTCTAGCGTGTGCAGAAAGCATGGCGCCCTCCAGGAATCGCTTGCAAGCGTAACTTATCTTTCCGACATTGTACCAAAATGCAAGGCTATAGGTCTGGACATTGAAGCTGTCGCCCAACACGAAGTAGCAAACGTCCTTTGGGAACAGGGCGAGACTGAGGTTTCAATTCGAATGCGGCAACATCTGATTGACCACGCCAATTTTGATTCTCAGAACGCTGACTTGAGTCTTCCCGTGCTTCTCGCTCGACTTGTATGTAATATATACTAGTTGTGTTGATCTCTTCGCTGATAACATTAGGGCCACCACCTCGCCGAGGCTCGTCTGGCAAAACCCGACACAATCATGAGCGAGTATCTCGAGCCGGCAATTCGAGAGCTCAAAGGCCAGAGACAAGGCTCAGGATCAGGCCAAGTTTTCCACGAATTCGCGCTATTCTGTGACAAACAACTTCTCAGCCCCGAAGCAGCCGAAGATATGGACCGTATCAAGACCGTGATGGACCGCAAGTTGCAGGAATACCATGACTTCATGAAGCTTTCCAAGACCGACAAGAGCAGAGGAATGCGAGAGACATATCATCGAAACGCCCGTCGAGCAAAAACTTGGTATGACCTTGACAATGCAGAGTATGAAAGAATGCGCAAAGGACGCGAGCAGTTCCTACGTCAGTGCCTCGAGAACTACCTCTTGTCGCTTTCGGCCTGCGATGAGTACAACAATGACGCGCTCCGTGTTTTCTCCCTATGGCTGGAATACTGCGACACTCCTTTGGCAAACCAGGCTGTGAAGACATATCTCAAAGACGTTCCAAGCGGCAAGTTTGCACTATTGATGAATCAGCTCTCATCGCGGCTGCAAGCGGAGGAGAATGACTTCCAGCATCTCTTGATGGAGCTTGTATTCCGTATCTGTGTGGAGCACCCATATCACGGCATGCATCAAATCTTTGCCATTCAGATGAAAGTCGGCGCCATCACTAGGGAGGATGTCGTTCGAGCTAAAGATGAATCGGCAAAGTCTCGCCAGAAAGCCGCGTCTGGTCTTGCGACTGCACTGAGCAGTGACAAGAGAGCCCGACCGTACTGGAGCTCCATTTCTCAGTCCAATGAAATCTACCACCATCTCGCTATGTTCAAGGGTGAGAAGGAGAGTACACAGCAAGGACGCGAGCTGCAACTCGACAGATACAAGGAGTCCAAGGACTTGGTCAGCAAGGTGCCCAGATTGAACGTACCTCCTGCTACACTACAGATTGAAGTCCGGCCCAACATGAACTATAGTGATCTGCCGAGGATTGCAGGATTCAAATCGACGATGAGCATCGCAAACGGCCTCAGTGCGCCCAAGATCATCACTGCCAAAGGTACCGACGGTCGGCCTTACAAGCAATTGTTCAAATCTGGAAACGACGACCTACGTCAGGATGCCATCATGGAGCAAGTCTTCGACCAGGTTTCACGACTGCTCAAGAATCACACGGCCACGCGTATTCGAAACCTTGGCATTCGTACTTACAAGGTGTTGCCGCTCTCAACCAGATCTGGGCTGATGGAGTTTGTGCAAAACACTGTTCCGCTGCATCTGTGGGTCATGCCGGCTCATGAAAAGTACTATCCGAATGACTACAAGCCCGACAGATGTCGCAAAGAGATTGGCGCCTGCCAACAGGACTCTCTCACTACACGAGTCAAGGTGTGGCAGAAGATTGCAGAAAATTTCCATCCTGTGATGCGCTACTTCCTGCTCGAGCGCTTTGAAGATCCTGACGAATGGTTCGAGCGCCGTCTTGCGTACACGCGCTCGACGGCTGCCATTTCCATCCTGGGCCATGTACTTGGCTTGGGCGATCGCCATTGTCACAATATTTTGCTTGATGAGAAGTCTGGCGAAGTAGTGCACATTGACCTTGGAGTGAGTTTTGAGGCTGGTCGGGTTCTGCCGGTACCGGAAGTGGTCCCGTTCCGATTGACGCGTGACCTAGTAGATGGTATGGGGTATACCAAGACAGAGGGGGTTTTCCGGCGCTGCTGCGAGTTCACTATGGATACGCTCCGCGAGGAAAGGGAAAGCATCATGACTCTGCTCAATGTTCTGCGCTACGACCCCTTGGTTAACTGGAGCGTCACTCCGACCAAGGCAAAACGCATGCAAGAAGCAAATCAAGAAACGGGTGCCAACGGTACCGCACGCTCGACCAGTGTCGCGCCTGGGGGTACACCTGCTCCTTCGGGCCAAGCGGCGGCAGTCGAGGAAGCGGCAGGTGTCGTGCATGAGAGCAACAAGAAACGGGAAAAGGAAGACCAGGCCGGTGAGGCGGGTAGAGCGCTTAGTATTGTGGAGAAGAAGTTGAGCAAGACATTGAGCACAAAGGCCACTGTCAATGAACTCATCCAGCAAGCTACTGATGAGCGCAACCTGGCGGTGCTATACATGGGGTGGGCAAGCTATGCATAGCTGGATATGGGAGTGCCGCATTGCCGTAAAGGGCCGATGAAGGCAGATAGGCTGGGGGTATACGGGCGTATCTCGGGCGCTCATGTTACCCTGTTCTTTTTATATGTAACTCTTGCACAGGGGGAACGGGCTATCGTTCGGATGTGTATAAGTAATACGGATTTATAAAAATTCATCCGCCCGGGCGTTGACAACCCGGATTGTTTGATTGGGTTTGTCACAATGCTGGGGTAATGTGCACATGTCGTTCTCACGTGTTACCGGACTAATGGAAAGAAAGTGAGACATGCGAGCATCAGACCGTTAGACGGTTAGACACGCGAACACACGACCATTGCATGCTGTGGCACACGTATACAATCACATCTGTGTATACAGTCTTGGCTGACTTCCCAAGCCATCCCATGGCTCCCCCTTGCGCTCTCCCATGAACCATTCGGAAAGAAAAAAATACAAACCTTCACTGCCCCCATACCCTCCCTACCCGTGTGACAAGATAAGCCAAAACGCACGACAATGACTACTACTCCCCTCCACTACACAATGACATCAGGCACGTGCAACCCAAAAGCAAAACCCACCTAACCCGATAACCGTTTCCCGTTCAAACGCTCTCCCCATATTCGGTCCGATTCGTAGCTCCCCCCCTCCCCCCCAATCCTGCATCCGCATCTACATCACGCACCTCTCCAAGCAATCGTTGTAGTACGTACATACGTAGTAGTGTAATACAGCACTCCAATAGCAACCCCCCCATCCCCTCCGCGTCCGCGCCTGGCATCTGGCATCAACACACCCTACGTACTCGAGCGCACCAATTCCGCACCCGGTTCCCTCCTTGCGTACTCCAACACAGGTTGTATACTTTCCTTTACTTACTTACACATACGTATGCCATCCATTCTCATCGCCAAGCCCCTTACTCGTGTATAGTTGAAAAGGGAAGTATGCCGAATCCCCCTTAGCGCAACCAATAACATCACCGCTGATATACCCCCCCCCCCCCCCAATCTTTTTACCTCCCCCCAACTTTTCTTCCTAAATTCCCTGAGCTCTTCAAAAAGAGGGATGTGGAGATGAGTGGAGATAGTGGAGTTTTCGTTAATTTTAAAGGAATGCAGAAGGAGAGAGAAAAAAAAAAAGAAGGTAGTCCACGTGCGAATACATGCAAACACGTGGTGTTGAGAAGGGGAAACAGAAGCGGATGACGCCAACGCCACTAACGTCATTTACCGCGATTGGGAGAGGTAGGTGTGTGTGTGTGTGTGTGTGTGTGGAGCGCCTGCTAGTGGGGCATTTCTGTGCCCCATTGGAAAAAAGTTTCCGTGGGAAGAATGCGCGACTAGCTTTACCATGAAAGAAAATGAGAAGATGGGGAGAGATGGATTGACTGGGTGGCGTTGCTTACTGCGTGAAGAAGTTAAAAAAAGAGAATATAACAATGTTAAGCGGAGGTTTTCTCATTGAAGTACAATAATCCGATACAACATCGGCCTAATGGCCCAATGGCAAGGCGCTTGACTACGATTTAGTTCGATATCAAGAGATTCCAGGTTCGACCCCTGGTTAGGTCATCTTTTTTTTCTTTGGGCAATCGCTGGTGAGGGAGATTTTGGTTGCGCATGGCAATTGACACACATGACATGGTTTTGTTTGGGTGGAGTGGATTTGCAGAGTGTAGTTTGATCTCATTACCTTTTTTTTGTTAGGGATTACATAGATTGGGCTATCATCACACTGCTTGTTTACTATGAAAATATTGTTATGGGTGTTGATGCTATTTCTAATGCATATGTTGTACTCTGATGGTGTGTTGCAAGCGACGAGAACAAAAACAATGAGAAATAGCTAGTAGCAGGAAGCGGGGATCCAAACACCCCCACTCAACGCGCCTCTTTGATGCAACGTATTTGCTGACTGCATCCATCGTGTTTGGATGTCGTTAATTTAGTCTCAAGCGTGATTACATGATGATATTTTCTTTTTTTGGCTGGCATGAGAATTGCTTTTGTTGGATGTTTTGCTTTTCTCTCTCTCTCCAACGCAACAACTACATATGCAGTAAGCCGTGGCGTTGGGATACCAAGAGAGAATAATCCATCTCATACTTGGCACAATTTATACTGCACTAGGTATCGGTAGCGAAGAAATCCGTCATGTTTATATGAATGCGCACAATACAAATTGAAGTTGCATACCAAAAAAATATGTTACATGTCAAGATGAATATTGTAATGTCGAGCTAAGATATTTACATACTCTGATGCGATGCAAGTAACCAAACTGCATGGACTCCGGAGGCTCGCGCCTACATTTCCCAATCTTCTTTGGGGGTATATAGTAAGTGCACCAGGGGATAGTAGTACACACACACAAACGCTATGTAGCACGCTCTTTCTAAACTTTGAACTCACCACGTATGTGTGCCGTGGAGGACGGGATGAGGGTGGAGAAAACATGCTCAGATGAAGCGAAGAAAAAAAATGGTAACAAAAGAAGAAGCGGTCAGCGCTTGACCGTCAAAAATGCGTCGGCACACAACAAACACAAAAACGCCCTTCCCATGCTGATATGCCGCGATCCATAAATGAAAAAAAAAGTTAGAACAACACCGGCGCATCCCACTAAGCTTCGCTAATAATACGCACAATGCTAAATCCGCTTGGGAAATGAGTGAAAAAAAAGTTAAAGAAAATCCAAATGCCCCGCGGAACATTTTCCGTAATACTAGTCGGGTCGAGGCGCGCTGCAGTAGCCCTTTGGCTTACTGTAAGTATAGTAGTAATACCGAGGCTTGATTGCTCGATAAAAACATGTAACACCCCCACTCTTGATCTAACCGGCATCGGCGAGACCCGGCATGTCGGGGTTGTGCGGAGCCATCCTCGTTTGTCCAAAATAGCCAGGTGGAAGAAGTGGCATTCCGAAAAAAAGGCATGTTCCGCCCCAAGGTTCCTTGACGCCCTGCCAACTCAGGGACCAGCCAGGTAGGTCTTGACCGGACGGTGGTTGGTTGAGACGTGTTGCGGACCAAGCGATGTGCTGTTTTTTTTTTCTTTTCTTGCTTCCCCGCTGTGAAGATCTCGGCCCCGACGAAACTCCGCGCGTGTCGTGTTGCTGAGTTGGCAATGCCCAATCCTGATGCACAAGACCAAATTTTCCATCTCTTCAATTCCAAAGAATCGTGTGCTCTATTCCACGTTTTTGTGTAACGTTTGTAAGCGAGGCGCAACAATCCCAGCGTAACGGTTTCCGTGGTGCCTATGCCGAGTCGAGCAATTTTGCTGGACGGCGGACCCGCTAGGCCCGTCGCGCCAAACTAAGGTAAGTCATGCCATGTCTTTCGGAGAAACTGAATCCGGGATCGTCTCAAGGGCTCCATGCCAACCAATGACGCAGGATCGAATGGCCGCATACGAAGCGCTACGTAGGTGGAGACGCTTTGCAACGTGCAGGCTCGGTGCCTCTTGTCGTATGAACGTAACGAGGGTAACGGGGCACCAGGCTGCGTGTGCCCAACCACAAGGGGATTCAATCTCACTGCAGCTCAGGATGAATTGATTGGAATCCATCGAAGGGGAACGCGGTTTGAACCGTGACGCGAAGGTGGTTGAGTGGGAGCAGGCTTTCTGGGTGGGAGCCAGATCCGCGCCTTGCCGACGGCCTTTGCGTCGAGCTTGCCTACGCGGCGCATGTTCATCTCGAGAACAATGACACGTAGAAAGTCGCTGTTCTCACGGGGCTCGCGCTGCCGAACGGTTGGTGCGTCATTAGACAGGACCCTTCCAGCTTCGGAAAGCGGATCCGCGGCACGACTGCGGCGCGACTTTTGTGCACGACCACGCCGCTCATATGTCTGCAGTTGAATCATAGGCGCGTGGGGGTCGAGATCGGTATCGAGGGTGAAGGAGTCGTGGAGATGCATTGATAATTCGGTTGCTGAGATTGGTGCAGGCTGCGGGTTGAGATAACGTCGCAATTCGGGCGATGGCAGGCCATCGACCATCTTTGGCCGCATCTCGCTGGTGAAATTGGGTGATAGGAGTGATCGCGTGAGGAAGTCATCCGGGGGCACGCTGGGGGCTGTAAAGTTGGAAAAGGACTTGGCGGCTGACTTGAGGGCCTGGAGGGAAGCGGTTAGGTTAGACTTGAATGATCTGAATCGCTCGGCTGGAGGCGCGGGCGGAGCGGTATCGTTGATGTTGGTCGCGATGATGTCCTCGCAGTCGTCGGGTCCAAAGTGAAGAAGGGGATGGTCGAGAATGCAGTCCTCTTTTGGTGGGGATGAAACCACCTTCTCTTTACGTTCCGGTAGTGACTTGCGGCCAATCGAGTCTGGTGTGCTAATGTTGTCCCAGTGGGAAGCGTAGGATGGATTCTCATAGTCCAGTGACGGGGGTAGGGAGATGGAGTCGCTGGAGATGGACCTGGATGTCAAGAAGGAGGCCTTTTCCTGTTCCATGCTCATGCCACTGCTGTACTCGTCATCCGACTCGTCGACGCGACCGAGCAGCAGGTCCATGGGAGAGCCCGACAGTGAGGATGGAGTGTCTGAGTCTTCCTGCCTCCACTCCTGTATCAGCTCATCCATGGATATCCTCCTATCCATTGTGCTGCGTTGTCGTCGGCGAGCAGGCATCTTGGGGATAGTCGTGACGGCGAGCAAGGCAGCAACGGCGGGTGGCAGTGCCTTTGCGTCATGGCTGTATACGGTACGTGCCGACGAGTGGCGTTGCTGGGTCCTCATTCTCGATGTCTGTGTGGAAGCGGATGATTTCAAGGGCGTGCGAGGTGGAATGCCAACGGGTTTGGACATTGTTGTAGTTGTAGTAGTGGTGGTGGTCGGAGGCACACGATCGGACGGGGGCGGTGATTGTGGCTTCTGTTCAGGACGGACCATGGATTTAATTGTAGATTGCATAGGCGTGTCCGCGCCGACGGGTCGGGTATTCTGTGGAGAGGGACTAGAACGCAGGCGTGTGCCCATCCTTTCGGACTTTGATCTCGAAGAGCGTGGTGAGGGTGGAGAGTGTTGCAGATAAGGGAAGGACCTTGGCGAGTACATGGCGCAGAAGTAGGGTAGTAGGGCCCTGAAGGCGTTTCCCCCGTGACTAACAGGTCGGTGGGTGCCAGGTACGGCTGGTGCTGGGGCTAGACGGGTTGTGACGTGCGGCCGCTGGATTCCTTTACGTTATTGCTGGTTGGTTATTGGGCGGAACCTGCAAGGGCAAGTCTCGAGCAACATCAGAGGTGCAGGACTGGGTTGCGCCGAAAGTCGCCGATGCACGGGGACGGGCAGAGGGTCGAGACAGACAGCAAACAGATGCAGAGGGTGACGGCGAGGATGAGGGAGGATGAAGGATGGATGCAATGATAATATGGATGGGTGCATAGGCAGCGGAGGTTGGGGCAGTGATAAGGGAAGGCCGATGACGAAGCTAGGGGGGGGAAGCGAGGTGTAAGCTGGGTGCCTATCGGGAGCTGCGATAAGTAATAGTCTAAAAGTATGGGCATGGGCGGAGGGCGGAGGGCGGAGGAGGGCAGAGAGGGCAGTCGCGTGGGTGCTTGTTTCCTATCCGAGACGCATACCCAGGGCACACGACCGCCCGGACAGCTCTGCTCTGGTGCACTGGCGGACGAGAGAGCCGGGGTTGGGCATAATCCAATTGCTGCTGACACCGGATCATGACTAGACGACTAGGACTGGGACTGGGACTGGGAATAGGCTAGCGGTTGCTGTCCACAGATTCTATGGAGAGCATGCTGCATGCGCGACACGATGCAGTCTAGGGGGGAGGGGGCGATCGCCTGCTAGCCGCCACCTCCGCCCGCCATCAGCCCTGCCGCCTTACCGCCCCACGCTCTCCCTGCCTTCTCGAAGGCCCAGCGGCCATGCAATCCATTGCATCCGTCTGTCTCTGCTTCATCAGACTTCGCTGCCCGGCACAGTCACATGGCACCGCTACGCGTGGCGCCCGTCACGCCGTCTTGCCGCCATGGCCCACGGGTGCCGTTGCTCCAGGCTCGTGTAGGTGTAGTGCATCGTAGGCTGCTCAGCTTCGCCGCGGTGCCGACGGCGGTGCATGTGGCTAGGAGTCATCACTGCCGCCGGCGTATAGATGCGCATAGGTGTACATACGTGGCTACATGTGTCGCCTCAACCCCCGTGTAGCCTATGCTTGGGTGCAGCCTCTCCGGGCCTGTAAGAAGCGCCATGCTTATCTACATGGCCAGTATCTCTGACCTACTGCACGTAACTTGTGTCCTGCAGCCCGCCGCAGAGACGCACTAGCTGCCCATGGTCCTTTTCCGGTCATGTGGGGTAAAGCTCGTTGGGCTGTCAGTCTGGTGGTGTGTGAGACTGTGTGTGTGGGTGTGCGAGTGTGGAGGCCAAGCTTGTTTCCGCTGCAAAATCGATAGCCGCTGCTCCCCCGTGCTTGGGCAACGTCATTCTCGCCATATCTCCATTGTCAACTCTCCAATGCCTCCTCCAAACAAGAACACATGTTTGCACCATTTTGGTATGCATACTTTTTTTTTTCTCTCCCCCTGCGCACAGCCAAAAAGCACAGTCGTTCGCACAGTTGCACCTGCTCAATCGAGCTTAACATACGGTCTTGTGCCAAACAGGAAGGACCGTAGACACCGCGGACCCTGATGTTAGAGACAAGATCCTCCCTCGGCATCTGCCTAGACATGAAGGAGATGAAGCCTATTGCAATCATAGACGCAGCTCATCTATCCCTCTTCCATTCCAATCTAATGAGCGCCTTCCCCATGTGCACATAGTCGCACTGGATATCAAGCTTTCCGCTCCGCCTGCACACACTAACACTGGCTTTTGCTTGGCTCATCCCTGCGCCCGCGTCCTGTCCAATGTCACTTGTCACTCCAATTCTTTTCTTCCGTCTACTCGGTTTGCAATGTTTTTGATTCTGATCAATCGTAGCAGTACATGTCTCCTTTTGTCTTCTCCCACGCACACACACACACACACACACCCCTTCCTTCCTTCCACTCTGGGCAGCAAGCTTGGATGCATGCAAATGCCCCTCTGCCCCACGCTTACATACAAGAACTGGATATGATAGCAATTAAAAGCATACAAGAAAGCGGGAAACTGCGCCAATCGCGCTCAGAAATCCTCCCATCAACTCCCTTTGCGCCGCGGTTCAGCCGCTCACCCAAAAAAAGACCACAATAATTTGAACAAATGAAGAAGTCAAGGGGGCCCCGCCTCCGCTCCTCAAGCGCGAAAAAAAAACATAGGGCACCAGTGCATCAAACAGAAGGAACACTTGGCTAGCAATCTGACGTGCAGCCCGTTTGCTTGCCCCTGCTCGCTCCTGCTCGCCCTGTACGTGGCGAATCTCCCAACCACTCGCTCTGTCGTTCAAAACGAGGCCATGAGTCTCAGGTGAAAATTTTCACCCTTCTCAAGCCGCTTCCTGGGAAGGAGTGCATGCACTAACCTTAGCTTAACAGCCCAAACGGACAAGAAGCACAACCAGAAGTGAAAAAAAAAACGGACAAGACATTGAGCAGCCGTAGCGTGGTGAATCGTCTTTTGCCGGAAAGCATGCAGTCATCTTCGGCATGGCCTCGTACAAGCGCCCAAGTGGAGGTGCAAACAAGCATCGCTCTCCTTAGTACCCGTCGCCGTCGTCGGTCCACCCCGCTTCGGACCCTTCAACCACACGCACCATGCTGCTGTCGTGCTCACTCGGCGACTCTCGTCCTCCGACGTTGCGTATCCCTCGGACCTTCTTGCCTTGAATTGCCCGCGGCGTAGATGCGTGACCACCTTCGGGTGTGTAGCGCTTCATCTGCCGCCGGTACTCATGAAAGTCGATCTCTTCCTCAGGAGCATCATCCGACTGTTCACTAAATGTCTCCCAGTTTTCAGACCCAGATTGCATCGTCACCCCCGTGCCAGCTGTCCCTGTCGACGATGTCTGTGAGATTTGTCGGCTACTTCCCGACGACAGTGATGGTGGAGGGTACGTGGGAGTGTAGGTTGGAGTATAGCCCCCGCTCATTGTCTGGCTGTGTCTCACATACGATCGGTCATCATAGGGGTCCTCGGGTGCCACGTTACGCACAATACTCTCGCTGCGTTCTCCGCGGTTGAAAGCAAACCGATTCATCGGAGTCTCCACAGGCGTCGGCTCCGGAGGTATGAAGAGGTCTTTCATTCGTGGGGGAGGTGCCATGGGAGGTGCCTTTCTTCGCATGGTTGCAGACTCTTCTCTTGAAGCTGTTACTCGATGGCCAGGTGAGTTCCTACCGGTTTGTGTGCCACCTATTTGCGAGCGTGATGGTATCTTGGACGGACTCTTCTGCGCCGGCGCTATCGAGGACGACGATGATATCGTTGACACGGAAGTACCAAAACCCGAGGAAACAGAACTGGACATGGTATGTCTGGACACACTTGCCCCGTAATTAGACACAGGAGTCTTCGAACGAGTTGGCGGTGCTCCACCGCGAATGGTTCCAGCACGGCTAAGGGCAGCGTTCCTCGACACTGTTCCTGACTTGCTCGGCATGCTACTGTTTGAAGGCGTCTTTGCACGGGGCGGAGCTGCGGCTGCTTTCGCCGCAGAGGCATATAGCTCATCAAGGTATCGGTTTCCGTGCACCAGGAATGGGCGTCCATATTCGTCTTCCCAGTTTTCTAGGATGTTCTTCAGATCCTGTCATGATTGCGTTAGTTTGGGCATTTGCCTTGCAGGTGTCGTGTACTTACAGATTCAACCTTGGGCAACTCCTTTGCGATGCGCTTCCGCATCTTCTCTTCACGCAGAAGCTTGCCTGGGTCACGCCTCTCGCCCTTGTTGCCGCGGGCCATGAGACGTGTTGCGTCTTGACTCGATTGCTGAAGCTCATCACGCTCTTTGATTAGTTCACGGTGACGATCAATCTTTTGCAGGATGGGGAGTCGCTGTTCCTTTAGGGCTTCGAGTCGGGCGATTTCGGTTTCGTGTGCGGCCAGCAGTGCATCGCTACAGACATCCGAGAAGGCGGGCGTAAAATCCAACATTTCCTCCTCGGAAAAGTAGAGGGCATCCCACAGGTCCTGAAGCTTGCATCGGGCCTCTTCGACGAACAGGTGTAGGTTCTGACGCTTGAGTTCGTTCAATCTGGCCAGCTCATCCTCGTATTCGTTGATGGTGCGGAGACCGCATCCGCGGTTGCTGGTAAGAAATTGTTTACGCTCCCGCTCCTCGACTCCTAGGCGATCCCAGAGATCCTCAATCGTTACACGCAGCTGTCCGAGTCGTCGTTCGCGCCCGCGCTTTTCCTCGATTAGGCGTTCCTTTTTGGCGTGTAACTCGTCGAGATCGTCCTTATGAAGACCAAGTTGTTCGGGGGAGTCGCGATAGTACTTGACAATGGCGCCATCGGTTTGTGCCTGGGGGGTCCCCAGCTCGGCCCAGAGCTGAATAATCTCTTGGCAGACTACCTGGACTGTGTTTATCCGCCGTGTGTACTCTTCGTATACGCGCGTGAACTCGTTGTCGAGTTTGGTTACATAAGCCGGTGAGATGTCAAACGAGGGTGAAACGGTCGCATTCGGCGCAGTAGGCGGGAGCTTGATCTGTACAAACGACGACTCAAGGTGGGATGCGTACGACTCGAGTGCTTCAGCCAGTTTTCGCACTTGCTCGAATCGCTCTTGGTGTCGTCTGCTGACTGAGTTGTATCTCTCCTTTAGGG
This sequence comes from Bipolaris victoriae FI3, assembly GCF_000527765.1. Lineage (NCBI taxonomy): Eukaryota > Fungi > Ascomycota > Dothideomycetes > Pleosporales > Pleosporaceae > Bipolaris > Bipolaris victoriae. The sequence continues at coordinate 37,759 of NW_014575270.1, forward strand.
ATTGCAAACAGCGCGTTAAGGGGAAAGTAATGGCGTCATCATCATCATGGTCGTCGTAATTCGGATTCGGCCTGCTGTCGTCCAGCGAGGCTTCCATTTGGCGGATCGTCTTGAGGAGGCGATGGGCCTCCTCGGTCATTTCATGTTTCTCGTTGGTCACCTGGCGCAATTGGCTGTGCAGCGTCTCGGACAATGCAGAGAAAAGCTACCAGACTGTCAGCAGTCGCATAAAAGATGAGCATGTGCGCCTGTCGCATACCTCTGCTTCGCGCGAGTCTCGCTCATGGCTGGGGACACCGATCTCGTCGAAGAGGCCGTGCAGCTGGCCAATGATTGTCGTGACCTGCTGGGCTAGGTAACTCGTGTCCATGATGTCTGCAGCCCCGCAAGCGCAATATTCCAAAGCGCATACAAAGTTTCGGTTAAAAGCAGAGCCGTGGATGCGTTGTCGTTGTGGGTAGGCACAGTGGGGAAGAAGCGAAGAAATGCGCGCGCTTCCTATAGGAGAATGCCGTCGGAGTCGCGTGCGTAGAGTGCAAACGAGGGAACAGCGACGGAAGGACAACACAACGCGAGCGCACCACACGTCTTTGGGACCTTTCCAAGACGGCAAGAAATAAAAGAGTGAATACAGAAAGGCAGTGATGCAACTGTTGAGAGGTCGGGCTGTAGATCAAAGTTGCCAGCGGCCTAGTGGTCATAGTCGTTTGTGGCCCCCTCTACCCCCGGACTATTTTCAGCCCTCGGTTGCGAGGGGCAACCTCCCGCCTTACCCATTGCGCCTCTTTATAGGAACGCCTGTTTCACACCCAACCTGCTGTCGGCCGCTGAGAGCGGGGTACTGGTTCGACAGCGCGGCAAACTGCTGCTAGCTCAAGGGTCATGCCGGTAATCGTGCATCGCCATCCTCCTGCGTGGCACTGGCCGGTTTTCCTTTTACGGCCCGTTGTTGTCATGTATTACAAGACGACGTGCATGTAATATCCTTGATCCGACCCAGATCTGACCGGAGGTGTAAGAGTAGGCTGCCTGCAGGCTTTTTTCCTTTGACAACAACAACAATAACAACAACACATAAGCGTCGAGTCCATACAGCAGCTTCTGCGGCTCAGTCGATCAGTACATGGATCGCCCATCGCTACGCCCGTAACAGCAACGACGACATGAGCCGTCGTCCGCCACAACCAGTTTCTTGGTAAGAGTAGTCTGCATCGCGAGTCAGTCAGCCTTGGAAAAAGAAAGCAATGGGGCACCAAGACCCATATCTAAACCGCATATCTCAAATGATACAATTGCCATGTCACTCGTTGCTCCGTCGACACAAACGCCGTCCATTGCGCAACAGAAACTGCTACGGCATGTCTAGTTCTCCATGTTACTCCAGGTAACCACGGCTATCGGCGCACTATCCGCAAAGGAGCCGCCCATGTCGCTTACGGTTACATCTTCCTCCCACTACATGGATCAGCCCCATAAGTTTTCCCGATCTCGTCAGCGGCCCATCAGCCGCCTAACAGAAAACCGGATTCTCTCCACTCTGCGAGGATATTGAGTAAATACGGGCGGGTTCCTTGGGGGACCACAACATCCGAGACTTCAAATCAAGGCACAACACGGGCTTGGGGTGCACTTTTGTCCGCGGAATGCGACAAAAAATCGCGAGTATTCGCCGGGACATATATATGTTGAGAATTTAGTGCGGGAATGCGACCTGGAAAAGAGGAGATGTTGTCTTCCATTACCCTAGGGTGGCTAGTATACATACCCTACACGACAAGAAAAACAGCTCACAACTGACACATGATTTATTGAAACCAGGCATTATACTACAGGAAAACTTACTCCGAACACTGGAACGTAGCTTTCCACTTGCCGCCAGCCACATCCTGCAACACTACACTTTCCTGTTCACTTGCGCTCACGCTAATATCCACAACGCAGTCCTCGCTTGAACTCTGAGCTTCACTCAAGGTAACCCGGCCACCGCAGTTCAGCACAGGAACGTGCACTTCACCCGTCGTTCCCTCGGGCGCCTCGAACTCCAACACTACCTTGCTGTCATCCAGGATTTGGGTCTTTGCGCTGAAGAACCCCAGGGTCGTGCTGTACCCTGCATCCGCAAACTTAAGACTGTCACCCAGGTTAGGAGCAATGCGCCAAGTCGCTCCACCGGCTGTCAACAACTGTACCCCGGCAACATACTGGGTCAGCGAAGATGTAGGACCGGTTGCCCAGCCATGTGCGTGGCTGATACGTGCGTCATTATTGTATGGCGCATAGTGCAACTCTCCAGTAACGCTATAACCCTCGATAAAAGTCGAATTGGTCATGCGCGGGTCGTCGAGCATGAAACCCCATTGTAAGTGCATGAGATTCAGAGCAGCCGTTACATTGCGCGCGAGGAAGTGTGTCTGCAGCTCAAAGCCCGAGATGAATGGTGAAATGGCGTCTGCGGCTTCCGGCGCAGGTGCACCATACTTTGTCCATCGCTCGACCAGACGATTGCTTATCAAAGAAGTCTGTTCCGCGCTTTGAGTGAGGTTGGCGACAACAGCCCAGGCGTTTCCATCCTGAGGATTTAGCGTCGTTGTCTCGTTGTCCTTGTACATGCCCACTTCCTCGTCCCAGAGAAGCTCGTTGGCGGCCACCTTGATGCGCTCGGCCGTCTCGCGCCAGTCTGACACATTTGCAGTGTCGTTGAGAGCGCCAGCAAGGTAGATAGCTTGGTAGAGGGTGTAGTAGAGAATGGCGTTTGCCTCGATATTGTGTCCGCCCATTCCCTCACGGAGCCAGTCCTGCGGCGTAGTCACGTTCATGAGGCCAGTCGAATCAATGTTGCTGAGCGAAAATGAAAGTGCGAATTTGTATTGCTCCCATAGAGATTTTAGGTACGACATGTCGCCCTGTGGAAAACAGTCAGCCCGCCGTAAGAGGATATTATGGTAAAGAGGGGGTAAATTCTTACAGTATATAGGTAGTGATCCGCTACACCGATCAAAGTGTAAAGATGGTACGTGAACGACACCAAAGGGAAAAAAGGTCGACCGGCATAGGGCAGCGTGCCAGTTGTTTGGTTCTGAATAGCAAAGAGTGAGTTGAGTGCGTTCTCAACCGAGACGACATCGTTTGTGGATACGACTACTGCGGGTACAGCAATAGCCATGTCTTTGGGGTTTTGTTAGCATTTTCCTCGATTTTTGATAAATCACGATCGGAGTAGAACGTACCTCCAGCCCAAACAAGCCTATCCCTCTTCGCTCCATCCACCAACGCACTCGTGCCTTGAGTAATCGTATAGTTGTTATACCACGTAACATTAACCGGACTCTGGTCATCCGTACTCGAATATCCCGTTTCTCCCAAGTGCACCAAAGCATTACCCGTATCCGGGGGGACCGTACACAACTGATTTGTATACGCACCCGCATACCAAATCCTATTCAACAGCTCATCTGCCTCCCATTAGCCAAAGTTACGTTTTAAAAAAAAATCTCTCCTTACCATCACAATGAAAGTACCCCGTATAATTCCCAATCGCATCATCAGCCCAATGCGGCATAGCCGTATAATGCACCTCCGCGCCCGTAACCTCCAGACTACCCGTCCCATTATGCACCAACGTCATATACCTAAAGCCACCGCGCATCTTATCCCTCGGCGCCGTATACTTTCCCGTGGCATTGACGCGAAACCAAAGCGTCTCATCCTTGCCCGCATCAGCCGTAGCATCGCTACTCCGATTGCTAATCCACAGCGAACTCTCAGAAAATGTAACGCCGATGTAGTCCCCGGTCGAATCCACACTACCGCCCACGCTCACACTCACGATGCCCGCGATGTTGATGCCAAAGTCGTACGCTGTGGATGCGTTACCGGTGAATACTGCGCTGCCATTGCTTGCTCCTTGGAGCAAAGCTTCCGGGTTCGACACGGAGCCGTTGCTGCTGTGTATAGAGACGGGGAGTACAGTTCGTGATTTGGGTGCGAGAATGTATTCAGAGTATGGAAGCGATGTGGCGGATGCCACCGTCGTCGTCGCTGCTGCTGCTGCTGCTACGGCTACGAGCGCCAGTGTAGACAACGTCATCGTAACCCGCGTTTTCGAAAGAAAAGAAAAAAAACTCTCGCGCAACAAGATAGTAGTCTAGTAAGTAAATGGGCATGGCACAAAAGTCACTTATATACCTCCGCACTTTCACCCCCAGCTACTTGCGCCCCCCCCCCCCGCAACCTTCCGCCATGGCATCGTCAAGCGAATCACCCGCAATCTCCACCTTTCAATCCAAACAGAAAAGAAAAGAAGATCTCGCAAGGTGCCGGACACAGAAGTAGCCTGCGCGTCAGTTTCGTAGTAGCTTCGCCCCGATACAACACCGAGATTTGGTGGGTCACGTCGAGCGCTGCAAAACCTGGGTTATATCCCGGGGCTAAAGCAAGAATAAATGGGGCGGGATCCTGGGAAAAAACGCGGGGTATGATGGTAGATTTGCTGATCGCTTCCTGATCCAAGCTACTTATGACGGTAAGCGATGGGGGTGGATGTGGTTGTTGGAGCCTCCACAACCCGTTGGGTTTTGTTTAGTCAGGTGCAAGGGGGATGAGTCGTATTTTCCCTTGGGCGTAGTAGATAGTTACATCGGAGACGCTATGCTACTAGCATCATCAAAGGGCACAATAAAAAAGGCAAGGCGAGAGAGTGGGCCGGAAGGGGCCCCACGAAATCCACGTTCGTAGCGAATAATTGTGCATTAGTACTACATACAGCGTACCCCGTTCCATTTGCTCTGTAACGTAATGTTCCCTATTTCTTATTTCTTGCTCGGGGGTAACATACCAAGTAACCTCTCCACTTCGATAGCTGCACTTCCACCCGCCTTGGCTCGAATCTCTTCAAGCAACTCCCGGTCTTTGACTTTGAATGCTTCCTCTCCTGCTTTGACTAGCAGGCCACATTTGGTCCACATTTCTACGCGCTCAGGTACGGACAGGGATGTGCACTTTGGAATAAATACCGATGCGACTCGAGTGTTGCCTGCGCCGAGGATCTCGTTGAAAAAGGGTTCCCAGCCAATAGGACTCTTCTTTTGCTTGGCGAACTCTTCGAGCTCGATCCAGTGGCGTGCTGCGACTAAGGCCCGGAGCCGGATGTACGTGTATGTCTTGTCGTTGATCTTGAACTCTGACTGCACCTTTTGAGCGCGTTTGGTATGACCCTGGCGAATAAGTTGGAAGATTGTTTCGTTCGCCGAGAGCCCAACGTAGGTCTGGCCAGGTAATGTGCTAGCGGGGCTGGCGTCCCTGGGTCCATTGAGGTCATTCTCAAATTGTGTTTGGAGACGAAGAAGCTTGGCTGCATCATCGATAGACTGGCGTTGGAAGATGGCTGTACTCTCGCGAGAGTCTTGGAGGTATTTCGATGCCAACTTCAACTTGTCTTGTGCAGCAGCCTGGTTGTCTTGGGAGAGGGCCTCAGATAACAAAAGATTCGATCCATCGAGTCGTCTGTCGTCTTGGTAATACAGATCCTTCAATAGATCACGGTCCTGGTCCCAAGCTGACGACTCGACAAGAGCTGTGGCGACCGGTCGACTATTAATGACTCGGAAAAAGGACGCAAGCGGCAGCTTCTTACGGAGGTGCAGTAGAACATGGTAGATCAGGTCAGTGTCGCCGGATTCGATAGCCTTGTCAAGTGCAATGTTGTCTTCCTTCATGTTCAGAAGCAGGGGTACTTGCTTTCCTGCTCGAGGTTCATAGTTTAGTAGGTCCGTTGCAAGGCGAACACGACCTTCATCATACGCCGCCCGCGCAATGTCTTCAAAAGACACGCCTGGCTTCCCATGAAGCTTCTTGACAATCAAGCTGCATATTTCTTCTTCCGGGTCTGTAGAAACACGAACCTTTTGCTGCGCCCAATGACCATGAATCTGATTGGCTGGCAAATGCAGGTACTCGGCGATTCGCAGTGCCAAGAGGTATTCACTGCGATTCGTGAGACGTTCAATGAGCTTCTCGGGTGTCATGCGACGGTACTGATCGTAACTGAGCGGCAGTCCAACCTCGTAAAAACGCACAGCGTTGAGAACTCGTAGTGTATCGCAGGTATCGACAAAGTCATCAGACGAGTACAAGTCCAATACCGACTTTCCGTATGAGGCAGCTTTCAACAGCGACTTCTGCCAATGAATATTGTACTCATGCGCAGCAGCTTTGATACAGGTATCAACAGCCTCACCTAAGCTAGGGCGTATAAGTTGGATGAGATCGTCTGCTTTCGGGCTCTTTTGCTCGAGAAGAGACGATGCTTCTAGCAAGTTTGCAGCAGGCGAGTCGGAGCCAAGCCTGAAGACGTCGACCGCTTCATCTGGCACTTTTTGGATAAACTCGCATACATCGTTTGTGAGAAGGCGGATGCCATCAATGTCTGGTAGCAGGTGCACCCAGGTATCATAGTAGAACTTTGTCGCGGCGCTCCTGGGGCCAATCAGATGTACTTCATCTTCCCACGCCAGCGCAACGGCGTTTGAGCCGCACCATTCCATGTCCTTAGGGACTGTCTTGATCTTGCTGTCGTATTCGCTGAGCTTCTCGCTCCAATCACCGCTGACAACCCACACCTTGCCATCTTCTGTATAAAAGGCGAGGAACTCCGCGCGCGGACTGACGCTAATGTGTCTGAAGGGCCCAGCATCAAAGTTCCTGTCTTCAGCTTCAGTCGCGTCCACAACGTAAAGTGTTGTTCCGATGGCAAGGATGACTTCGACTGAGCGCGAGAGCGAGTATGCAGGTGGGACTATGCTCCAGGATATAATGGGGTCGGTCGGAGGAATGGCAAGGAGTTTAGGGCGCGGTTCGGTGTACGAGGTGACCGAGATGAGATGGTTGTTCCCGAGCAGCGCGACGAAGCCTGTACTATAAAACTTGCACGACACGACGCCCAGTTGGTCTGAATCATGGCCCAGTGTGAAGGGCACGAAGTCGCCCTGCAGGCCGTAGTAGCATCGCACGGTGCCGTCTGATGTGACGACAAGCAGCTTTTCGTCCTCAGACCAGCCCAAGCCCCGGATGGGTCCCTTGTCCCACTAGAGGCTGTCAGCATTGCCCATCGTAATGGTTCGCAGTTGATACTGGGGTGACGCACGTTGATGCTTCGGATCAGCTTGCCCGCGCAGCTGTAGATGTCGATGCTCGACTTGGACGGTCCTGGCCCGCGATATGTCTGTAGTTTGTCTTCATCGCGGTAGATGGCTGATGCAGTCAGCCCAGCCCCAGTGCAGGTATGCGCAGTCAATTGCAGGCAAGCGGGACATACCTACCTACAGCACCGCTATACGGCGCCCCCACCACATGGTAGTTCTCGAGCTCGAGATCCTGGTCGAAGACGGCCTGGTAGAGCTGGACTTTTCTGTAGAATTTGTCGCCGACCTTTTCCCAGTTGGCTGTTGGCTTGGACATGTTTGGTCGCGGACGTCGGGCTACCACGGCGCGAAGTGGTCGGAAGCCCGATGCGCGCCTGGTTGGAGCTTGCTTGGAGTTGCGGTCATAGCTCGAAGCACTCGCCGAGGCCTGTCACATCACATATGCACGACGTACGGAGGTGGCATTCAGCGGATTATTCGGTCCGTCTTACTTCGCAGAAATACAAACATCTTTGAATCTGGAGAAGTGTAAATGCTTGAAATATCGTGGTTTTCACTTCAAATATCCCATGGCTCCAAACACAAATCTCCCTACCCGTGCCGCAATTGTTACCTTGAAGTCACCTTTTGGAGGCAAATCAACCGCCCAAATCAGCGAAATCACAGGCGTTCCACAACGTACGATTGACGCAATCTATAGAAGAGCCTGTCAACGAGGCTTTGATCCAAATGCCCCTATGATTAAGATTCTCCCTGAGTACCTTGAAGACGCTCCTCGTGCTGGTCGCCCTCGTAAGCGAGAAGCTGTGCAGGAAGCTACCCCTGAGAAGGTATGTCATGATAGAAATGCAGGGGAGAGCGCTTGTGCTGATACAAACGTGAAGAGTCCTGAAAGAAGCGAGGAACAAGAACACCAAGCCAAGAAGCATGCCTGCGTTGACGAAGAAGATGAGGTATGGTAAGGGCGTGTGAGACGTATTTCATTCATCGTGGCACAACTATATACTACTATCTACGTTGGGATCTGTGTCGCCCGTATCAAAAGAATAACGCCGTCGCTCATGCATCCATAATCAAAGTTCATCCTGTATCCTTGTTCAACTCCATCAAGATAGCAAATTCCCTGGCCGCATTCCTTTATAGTCCATTCTCCATCATACCGGCAAGTTTCTCGTGCATTCCAAATCGTTCCACATCGCTACCAACCTTCTTGCGGAACAGGCCGAGATCTTGGAGGAATGATTCTGCCTCGTTCTGCAGCTCCTGTGCCAACTCATCGTGCTGGTCACCTTCATCGTAGCCTGAATCAGAGTCATCATCACCACTGGCCTCTGCGTCACCACCAGCTCCCATAGACCGGTCTACCTCATCTCCTTCGCCCAGCCACTCTCCGTTCTCAAAGTCTGGCGTACCGAGCTCACGCGGTGGCGGCAGGACGATAGGGTTCTTGAGCTCTCCAAGGGCAAGAGCGAGATGGCGGCGCAATGTGTCAATCTCTGCACGGAGAGCCGTATTGAGCGGACGGAGCTCTTCGACTTCCGAAGTAAGTGCTTTGATCTTTGCAGCTGAAACTTGGCGGTTCTCTTCCATAAGACGCTGCATGAGTGCAACCTGCCTCTGATACTCATCCAGCTCGGTCGCTTCTTCCCTCTTGCGCTGGCTAGCAGCATTTACGCACACCTGTAGACTTCGGATTTGTTCCGACATCTCGGCAATTTGAGCATCTCGCTGTGCAGCAGACATGCAGTCCTGGTTGACAAGAGCACGGGTACGGATGCGCTTGGCTTGGTCGGCATAGCGTAGGGTGGATAGAGTCTCGTCATAGTCGGATGGAGCTATACACGCAACCATAGCTGTCTTACTGTTACCACCAAGAGAGTCTTTGAGAAGCCAAGTCAACACCGAGTCACGGTATGGAACCACCTCGCGTGGTCGTCGCCCTTTGGCACCGTGTCGCCGGGGGTCGGCCAGGGCAGCAATGACACGACCAAGTGTCGTGAGAGACTTGTTGATTTGGGCCCCCTCTTTCAGACGAGCGCCTGTGGCTTCTGTTGACTTTGCACGTTCTGAGCCAGCAAGGTCGACCAGACGCATGCGTGCTGTACGCTCAATGGTCTCGTCTGAAAGAAGAGAATGAGTGATTTGCTTGAGGCGGATAGTGAAGACCGCGTGGGAGCGGGATGAAGTGTCGTTCATTTTAGTAGAAGCAACTGTCCGGCTCTATGCAGGTGTTAGCATGGGTTTGTAAGACAACAGAAATTGGATACGTACCATGTCGCCAATCTTCATCAGGCGCGCCACGTCGGCATAGCACTTGACTTCGGCTTCTGTCAGGCCCTGTACATAGACGCCATCCTTCTGACTCTCACGAATCTTGAGGTAGACAGGCGGGTTCGTCCTGGGCTGGAGCAAGTCACGCACATGCTCGTTGTAGACCTCAAAGTAGGATACTTGGACATGGTAGTTGGTGTTGGGTGACGGCTCATGCCTTATTCTGGCAAACAGCTCCTCGCAGGTTCGCGGAATCAGGCCTGGGTTTTCCGGCGTGCCCATCATGGTGTAACTCTTTCCCGAACCCGTCTGGCCATAGGCAAAGATGCAGGTATGGTAGCCGGCAAAGTTGTGATCCAAGAACTCCTCACCGAAAGAGCGGTATACATCCTCCTGGTGCGCATAGTGCGGGTCACTCTCGTCGTGCGACCAGTATGAGCGATCGAAGGTGAACTCCTTGTCCTCATGAAATCGGCGTCCATTGCTGTCGCTGTCTTCGGGCGCATAGAGCGTCGTCTTCTGGGTCGCTGGGTCCATTCGGATCAGGCATTTTGTGCCCTTTTCCTTTTCTGCGGCCGATCAGTATGCAACGACATGTAAAAATTGCAGGAGATCCCTACCTCTGGGAACGAAGGCCCTGCATCGCACCACGACCTTGACATTGCCCGGGTCATCGTTGGCGTTGATGGGTGTTGGTGGAGACATGTGTGCATATGAGATGTCGGCGGATGCACGCATGGAAGGTGCCGAGGCGGTTGTATGTAGCGGATACATTTTGTCGTCCAGTTGGTCTCCTATTAAGGGGCAGTAAGATCGCCAGAGCTGTTGCGACCGGTCAATGTACACCAGGTGCATAGTAGTAGTTGGTGTTGAGTTAGTGCACGGATCGCTCCTGCCATGACTCGAGGGTCAATGTTTGGGGCGTGTCAACACGCCGTTGCCGGTGCGATGACCACCACGTCACTGCTTGGCAACCCACCAGCCGCCTGTCGACATACCGTGGCGCAGCGGAAGCATACATGATGGGTCGACAATCCCTACAAGCCACATGGATCATCACGGCGGGAGTAGATGGATGAACCATGAAAGTGGTTCGGGACGTCGATGCACCGTCGGTCCCCTACTAGCAATTCGCTCAACAGAGCACTCCCTGCTCCTCACCCGTCAGCCAAATGCCCTTCTACGTCATACGGAGTAATAACAAATGTCGACTCCGGTACAAAACAAATCCAAAGTGGATGGTAGAGCATCCTCACCGACCATGGCAGCTAAATTTGGATACCGCTCTTTTCTGAGCGTCGGGCATGTTGGATGTTGTCGGGCGCGAAGACGCCGTACCTAGCGACTAAAAAATTCGCCAGCAGAGATGTGACTGGTCAGACCCAGCGCCTCTACTTGCAACGACAACAGAAATCCCACAACAGCGTTACACCGCACTGCAGGAAACGTCAGCTCTCCCCATTATACGGTTCCGCTGACGGGTCTTTCTGCCCAACATGGCCACTGCTGCAGTGCTGAGCCTATTGGATGACCACACCCGGCACGCCGCCTTTGACGCCAGCCTTGCCAAGCTCAAAGCTGCACCACATGGCATTGATATCAGCGCACTCGACATTTGCCTTCGACTCCTACCCACCAACGGATCTGATGCCGGACCCGCGAGCACCGTGCAGCACGGGCAACTGTGGGACATCGTTTTAAGCCGCCTAGCCGACGAATCATCCTCAGATCATCTTTATAAGGTCGCAGAGTTGTGTCTCAACCGCGAATCACTTGTAGCAGCTCATCTCAAGACTGGCCTTTATGATGCCCTTGCTCGATCAAGACAAGACCTTTCTGGGGATCCCGGAAAGCTCGAGTCTGCAAAGACATATCTGCATTTTCTGAAATGCTGTTTCTGGGTGCCAGGCGCAGAGGACCACATGGTGGATGTCGATACTCTTAGTTTTCTATCAGATTTTCCGGGTACTCATGGATTAGACGAGACTGCACACGAAGTCTTATCCGCTTTTTTCTCGTTGTTGAAGAACAAAAGGGGAAGTTCGCCCATCGAAATCGACCGTGTAGTCAATGAGTCATTATGGAACAAACTGAGCACTCTTGATGCGAAGCGTTTTGCTGCTAGATCAAGCAATATTTACAGAACTTGGTTTCAATGGATCTCGCTGGCCGCATCCAGTGGCCTCAAGTTCGAATGCGTAAGGAACGAACAATACTGGAAGAAACTGAGACTTGGTCTCGTCAAAGGCCATGCAGACCAGCGCAAGTACTGCCTCGGCATCATTCGACAGTCTTTCCTGGCCACAACAGATCGCATTGATACTCCAACAATGCAGTATACTGCAAGTGGCGTGGACCGAGAAAAGTACGATCTCTACTCTACCTTGTTCGAGACCATCGTCCTGCATCGCTATACTGGGCAAGTGGAAGACTCTCTCTCATCAATGACCAAATTGCTTGGATCCGCAAACGCTCTTCCATCAAAGATCACTCCGGCAATGACGACCACTTTGCTCACTGCAGCTCTTGATCCGTTAATCCAGGAGAGTGTTAGGAAGATGATTGGCCGCTGGTACATGGACTTTGTCATCCAGGTAAGCAGACTTCAACAGTGCTGATGCACAACGTGACTTAATCAAAAACTGGCTTTCAAAATAATAACTATATTCTGGTAGTGTCGTGGTGATATCAATGGCCACATACACTTTCTCTTTGACGGATTCCTCCCGTGGGCAACAGATGGGAGCCTCTTCACTTCAACACTTACTGCCACCCGAACGCAAACTATCTGTGCCCATGGAGAGGCTTTAGCCGCTGTTATCGCACGATTCGCATCTGGTACTGAAGACAGTCCATATTTTGTCCCTTCGAACGATGATAGCACGCAAGAAATCGGCGTGGATAACCGCCATGGGCGTGCCATCGTATTGGGCGTAGTTCGATTCATCATGAACGCTCGCGGCCGGTTATTTCAACCGGCGATACTGTATTTACTGAATGGTCTCATATCAGGTCTTACCGCACGATACAGCAGCTCCTCTCTGTCAGAACACCCGAATTTCGCGTCAGCCGATATTACAGAAATCCTGAGCCTTGCACGGCTTCCAGGTCTTCCTGAAGTGGCGAGCGATTTGCATAGCATCCATTGCCGGAAAATTTGCGATCTTGTCCGCCCTGACCCAGGGCCTGAGATGCTGCCAGCTGAGGAATCTCTACGTGCTCGGTGTGAAAACTTAGAAAAGCAAGTGGATCAGTCAACAACATTCTCCACCTCGGATGACACTACGCCCCTGTCACTACAAATTTTCCTGAAGGACTTACGTGAGTCAAAGCATGGCTGCATTCAGGGCCAGAGGTTTGCGCCTGCTTGCAAGACCTTAATCAAGCTGCTCGGCCATATGGACGTCAACTCTGTCGATCCAGGTGAGGTTCATACCGCCTTGGCAGCACTTTGGGAAGAGGCCGAAATCCGCGATTTCATTCGGCCATTTGCTGTTCACTTGCCACCCTTGATGTTCCACCCGGCGTGCATACACATTTGTATCACGCATCACCAAAGAAACAATGTAGAATCCGCAACAGATCTCACAAACCTTTTGTCCAAAGCCATGTCACATCTCACAAGGTTATCCAAGGGTAGGTCCTACGTACTCGCAGGACTTGCAAAATCACTACGCAAAGCTGCTTTTGCAAATCCTTCCGTCACAGGTATTCTTCCCTTTGAAGATTACATCTTAGACTTTGTAAACGATCCTGCATCCATCAAGCCAGAGTTTTTGTTCGAGGTCGTGGCTGCTGAAAGACTGCAACGATATCTGCCACATCGAACATATACCTCATATTATGGACTACGAGAATGGCATGCATACACAGCTGTCTTGGATATTCTACGGCGATTCCCTGAAGGACAGTTAGGTGTTGCCAAGAGCATTCTAAATCGCTTGCTCCAACCCTGGAAAGGTCAACAGCCACCAGTCGCCGTTAAGAGTCCCTGGAAAAAGACTCTACAGCTACAGGCAATCCTTTTATTGAGCCATCGTTGTATCAGTAATTCGGATGCTGATGCGTATCTCGATGGACTCACACATGCTCTGACACTGGAGTCATGGCCACGTTATCGTTATTTGCTCGAATGGACAATAGCTCGCATCTATCGTCAGTTCCCAGGAAAGTCTTCAAGAATTATCCAGCAGCTGCAGAACTTGGACGAGTACAGTCCTATGCACATTGCCAGCTTGATCAAACTTGGTCTTCTAGTTGCATCCTATGAGTCCGAGGTGTTTACCGGCCAGCTTATGATGCAGCTCAATGCATACTCGGCAAGTCCGAAAGTTCAGATACGCCACGAGGCGAACTTTGCATTTCCGCTAGTCTTTGATCTCGCAAAGAAAAAGGGGTGGAAGACAATCATCGAGAATCCTGCGCTCTTGGCTATGGATAACTTTATCCGACGTCTCGACAAGTTCAGTGCTTCGCCATGGACGATAAGAACCTTGAAGGTCGACATCGAAGCCGACTTCACCATGGTCGGTATTTTCCAGGGGCGGTACCTTTCAATTGAATCGCCAGAAGATGAGTTGGTTACATATGAAGATTTCCAAGAGCTTGAGTCGGACGACAAAGCGATACGTGTCGCCTGTCCCCCTGCAATCATACAGTTGGGCACTGCGCCAGGAAAGCAGAATACTAGCGATGAGCCAGCGACCGCAGCTCCTTCAGCTGTATCTAATGAAGATCCGAGCGGCCAGATCACACTACAAACCAAGGCTGGTATCGACCTAGACAACCTCCATCCAGCATCCGGTCCACCAAGCATACAAAACCGGCGTCCTGCATCAGTTATGCTTGTCGCATCCCTGATTGACAATCCCACCAACCTCGGAGGTCTTTCGCGTATATCCGAGTCTTTTGGGCTAGAGGCTCTGTACATCGATGATCTCAAGAAGGTTGCACACAAAGACTTCAAGGCTACAAGCGTAAGATCAGAGAAGCACCTTGCCATCAAGGAACTCAAAGAATTGGATGTTCCTGCATTCTTGCTGGAAGCAAAGAGCCAAGGATACGAGGTCGTGGGTATCGAACAAACAGACCGCAGCGGTATATTGGGTTACGAAGGCGTCGATGGCGCATACTTGGGTAGTGATGGTGACACTATTGAAGTTGTCCGTCGTCAAGACGTTGGAACGCTGCCCAAGAAGTGCTGCCTGGTACTCGGGAGTGAGAAAGAAGGTATCTCGGCCGAGGTGCTTGCAGTTATCGATCGCAACGTGGAAATAAAGACTGTGGGCGTGACAAGAAGTCTTAGTAAGTTCTAATTCTCCAAACCTGTGTGTGCAGTTGTGGACCACAATCTAACATCATTTTCGCAGACGTGCAGACGGCGGGCGGTATTGCGCTGTATGAGTGGTGGAGGGAGTGGGGGGAGATGTCCAATTAAAACTGGTGACGAGGGAGCGACAAAACCTTTTCACATCTGTAAACTCCAGCTCTTCATGAAGCCTCAAACCCTCGTGTATTCTCGATCCCTGGCCATGCCCCACTCACTCCTGTGAACGGTACTCACTGATCAACACTAGGCCTCTGCATCCACCTGTGGAGCTGCTGCAAGATCACTAGGCTCATACCTTTCGAGTCGGGTTAGTGTAGTCACGGAGCTGCGAAGATGAGGCAGGTGTGTTGTAGATGCACTACTGTAACAAGGACTGCAGTGAAACAGTACGCTTCCTGAAGCCTCAGAGACGTAGATTATCTTCTAGTAGACATATTGAGTGTGGGTGGTTGTGCCTGATGATGGACAAAGTTGGTCTAGGTAGCCAATGGCGATACGTACTGCTACTAAGTATGGACAGACGTACTCGGTCCAGATGCAGGACCCCGGAAAGGTAACAACGCGTCCACGTTATCACGCGTCAGGATTTTATCCCTGTCTCGAACGCCCTTATGCGTCAGGAATAATAATCTAAACGACGTAGAAGGGACACATCTAGCGTTGGTGCTGTACGACGGTGAGGCACATCTTTGCCAACTCAGGCGCGCGCGTCGAGGCATCTCGCCCCCGCCAAGCAATGTGAAACCGCGCTCAAACCCATCCTCTCCCGCACGTCTTCGAACCACCCCTACCCTCTCCCAAGATCACCAAGAAATACCCAGCCGTCACTCGCTATTATTGTGTGAGCGTGTTTCAATCAAGCAATACGACTCTCCGCTTAAGCCTTCTCCCCCGCTGAACCGAAGCTCTTACAAGCATTATTCCGTTGCAAGATCCAACGCCAAGATGGGGCTGGTACAGTCGCTGAAACGGTCCTCTCAGTGCTCCTGGTGCGCCACAATACGTGTGGAATATAATAATTGGGATTGCCCACAATGAGCCCGCGATGAACGAACCAGATTATCTTATCAAAATGCCTTTCATGAACTCCAAGGGTGCGACGACGCTCGGCCACACTTTCCGGTAAGCTATGGTGAAGCTTGGGACCATGTCTGGCTCAACGGCTAACCAAATGCAGAAACTTTGACCAAACTATCATCACCGTCAAAGTTGGTGGAAAGGAACATCCCGAGTCTTTCAGCTGCCATCGCGAACTTTTGAGGAGATGCTCGACATACTTCAACACATGCTTAGAAGAGAAGAGCAACTCGCCTTACAACTCCTCTAGTTCAACGCTTGAGCTAGAGGATACTAGTCCAGACGTCTTCGATGCATTTATGCTCTGGCTTTACACAGGGTTTATCCCGCATCACTTGATCGAAGGCGGCAAGGAAGTTCACCCTCCAACACATGCTATTAGTGTCAATGGAAGCGACAACACCAGTGCTCCACCTACAGAACAAGGCGAAGGCGATGATGTAGATACTGCTTCATGGGGCATCGCTCTAGATGACGAAACACCTGCAGATGGCGCATCAGCACCCGCCGAAGCAACGAACAGCCCAACAACAACCAGTGCAGAGAAGGTACAGGGGGAAGTTGAGGCTGAAAAGCCTCCGGTAGTACTGCCCCCTCGCAACCCCGCAGAGAAGCCCGAGATACCCAAGGAGACACTTTGTCCATGCTGTTCACGACCCTACAAATGGAGGAGTTTGGAAGGATTCCTCGAGCGCCGTTTCATATCGCTCTATGTTTTCGCGCACAAATACTCGATTCCCAAACTAAGCCGCGCTGTCATTCTCGCATGGCAAACAAACGACGAGATTCTACAAGTCATGCCCGACCACAGCAATGTCATTGCCGCATACGAGAGTCTCCCTCCAGACGCACCGCTTTGCAGGTACTTTCTCGACATGTACTCCGTGTACTGGAACCCCGATCGCGATGATGAGCGCACCATCCCTCTGCGAAGCCACCTGCCACAAGCTTTCCTATTCGAGCTAGTCACCATGCTAGCAAGAGGCGAGCGGCCAAAGATGGAAAAGGAATGGTGCGAGTTCCACGAGCACGAGAGCGAAGAAGAGAAGAAGGCCTGCCTGGATGATTTGGCCAAGGATCCTATCGCGAGCAAGGCGCTCCGACGCATCAAGGATAGCAAAGGTTGGAAGGGCCTAGTGCTCAAGAAGGGCAAGAGATGATGAGTTCACGAAATTCAGTATATCAATAGCACATGGAGGAGTTACTATCATGACCGGCGTTTGGAACTCAGCTGCAGCGCCATTTGCGTAGCTGAACGATTCATTCAATACAACATACTTTTTTTTCGCTTTCTCAAGTCATGTGCACGCCACCACCACCTTTTTCTTGTTTGCAAACATGTGATTTCACCGGCTAAAAATAAAACATTACTTCCCCATCCCCCTCCAGACTTCGTGTTAAACCTTGTGTTTTTGACACTTCAAGCTAACCGGCGAGCCGGGAACGGCAGGGAAAACACGAGATCCCATGATCAAAAAACGACGGATTCAGCTAACTAAGACTTGTGGTCTTTGTCAGCACCACCCAACTGGGATTCCCATTCTTCTAGCCACCCACACACGATCGATATTCGGTTAACTGTGCGCCTCGTGGCGCGGGAAATACGGATGTCAATTTCTTGGGTCGAGAACGCCACTTTTACCATTTGCGAAATCTGGGGTGCTTTGCGGCTAAGGCTTTTTTAGGTTTGAGCGGAAGGGTAAAAGGAGGGCTGTCAGCTTATTATTGGGAATGAAACTTTATTATCATTGGAGCCTTGTGTGCTAGCTTTCTTTTGGGTACGAGCAAGCAAAACGCTTCGATGGTTTGGGGTTCGTTGCTTGCTTTCTGTGGGTCACGGATGAGAAATTCCGAGAGAATGTTGGCAATTGGGAATTACATGGCGGTAGTAGTACTACTATGTTCCTTTGTTCGATTGTAGCTTACCACAAGACAATCTTTACGGCCCTTCCAAAGCAATTTCAAGTCTGTATGTCCGTCACGCGCAGCGGAACAGTATCGTATCTTTTTTTTTCAATAGTTTCTTCGAGGAAAAATCCATGCACCAGAGTATACGAAGAATGCGAGAATCATACCGCCACGTCCGAAGCCAGCTTGCTTCGCCCTCCAACTCCACTATCCATTTACGGGGCCTGTCAGATTTCGACTATGCAGCGGGAACCTACCGGCTCACTTACCCATAAACTACTCTGATCTTAAAATAGACATCTCACAGAATGTCACCCTACCCGCTCACGTTTATATAAACTACTTGTTTTCCAGCACCACAAACACACTCCACCCAACCATTGCTACATCCTCACCAACCCACTTCTCTCCATATCCACTCGCTCGACCACCAATTAATACCTTGTAATAATCATGAAGACCCTCACCCTCGCCCTATTCTCCCTCCTCACCCTCGCCTTTGCCGGCGAACCCGTATGCCAACAATGCGACTACCGCCCGGGCCACAACCTCTGCGACATCACGACTTCCTGCACATTCGTCTGGGGTCATGACGATCCGAGTACGCCTGCGCCGTATTATTGTGCTTGTAGGGCTGGATATCGTATGTTTGCTCTCTCTCTCTTTCCCCTTTCTTCACTCCCTCACAAAGTAAACAACCAACCTCGCAATGCTCGGCCAAGTTTTTTTTTGAGGATATGCTGGGGTGCTAACGCAATGAACAGGCGCGGATAACTGTGAGGCGGGCGATACAACGCAGCAGTTTCGTCTCCCCTGGTATGGAACGCCTGGTGGTGACCCGAGTCAGCAGGGTAGAGTGTTTGTTAAGCCGGGGACGTCGTGTAATACGCTTTGTGATGATTGGACGCTTGGTAAGGATGGGTGTAAGGCGGTGGTGGAGTTGGATTCGTGTCTTTAGAGGTGGGGTAGGTGGGAAGATTTCGGGATCTGGGGGTGTAATGGGGATTGGTGGGTTGAGAGGGATTTGTATATATTATGATGGTAGTAAGGAAATTATGATCAAAGTTGATGAGCGGTGTGGTAGTTTTGAAGTATGTATTCTGTGATTAGTGGTGATTGGTGATTCGAGCATGTTTGTGCGTAGCTTGTTGAATCTAGGATTACTCGGTGATTGGCCAGAGACTCGAGTGACGGACTCGGACTCAATTTTGATATTGGCTAAATAATATACATCCCTTTGTACCAGAACAACCGGTGTAGCGGAACACTGTTGTATAAGCAAGCTGATAGTAAGCAGAAAATCTTTATTCAAACATATTCACAAACTTCCATCGTCTCCACTCGCATATATTCTACATACAACTAGTCCTCAGGTGGAAAAATACACGCTTCATTCGTCGTCCCTGTGTCGGTGTGCATCAAGCGCGGGGCTGTCGGATGTAAAAACATCACATACCTTGGTACGCATTACAAAAGTCCTTAACAGAACTAGAGAAGCCTTCGCAGGCCGAGAGAGTAGCATTCGCGCAGCACTCGAAGACTTTCAACGAGCAAACCATACTCGTGTATATACCAAATATATTAAACTCAAAAGCTGAACTATAATTTACAATGTAATAGAAGCGGCGACTAGATGGTATCGAAGAAGAGAAACAGTGCAAAGAAAGGACAACAAGGAAAGCTTTATCTAGCCCTCTATAGCTCTAGAAGCTATTTAACTGGCACCAGATTCCAACAATAGCTTCATACTTCTATCCCAGCGTCCACGATCGAAGAGGTCGGGGGGATGATCTTGCCGCGCTTTCTCTGCTGCATATTGCAGCGCTGTTTTTCCAGACGCGTCCTTTGCATTTATCTCAATGCCGACAAGATGGACAAGATAATGCAAAGACTTCTTTGTAAGAGATCCGCTTGTCGCAGAATAGTGCAATATTGTCTTGCTCTGCAAGTCTTTCTGTGTTAGATCGACACCGTGTTCCTTTAGCATCTCGAAAACTTCGACCCTGCATCTCCAAGTCAAAGCGCCCAAGTGTCCTAGATTTTGTCCATTTTTGTCGATGAACAAAGCGTTTCCTTTGACCGAAAACAATGGTTGACAAATTTCGACATATAGTGCACCCAGACTTGGTCGTTTGAAGTAGCTTACCAACGGTGAGTTGCCAGATGCGTCCAACTCTGAACCACCTACCCCCTTGTCGAGCAGCAACTGGACTGTGTCATTCCGAACTGGACGCTTCGTAGAAACCAGGTGGTGGAGCAAGTTTCTACCCATATTATCCTTCGACGCCACTAGACTTGGCCTTGTTGTTAGAGCAGTTTCTAGAAGAACGGTGATTGTTTCATGGTTTCCGCTTATCGCAGCGTAGTGAAGAGCATTTAGCCCTTCATCATCCGTTAAGGCAGGCTCAGCTCCCAGAGAAATTAGAAAAGCAACTGCATCGTGGCTGCCAGCTTGACTAGCAAGGTGAAGTGCGCTTTGCTGTTTCAAGTTTCTTTCGAACGGATTCGCTCCTCTAGATACTAGTTTCTGAATTGCCGACACACTTCCAGGTTCTCTATAATCAACGTAGTGCAAAGGGTAGTTATGTTGACAGTCTCTGATTGTCAGACTGGTCCTAGGATCTCCAAGCAGAGCATCAAGCACACCTTCGCGGTCCATTGCTATTTTTGCACGAAATGAAACAATCTCGTCTTCTTCAAATCCCAAGTCCCATATGCTTTCTATCCTCAAGTTCTGGTTTTCCCAATCGTCGTCATAGTGTGGTCCGTACAGTTTTTCACGCAACGTGAGATGTATCGGGGATTCGTTGTATGTGGACAAAGCGTTCGGATCAGCGCCACGCTCCAGAAGGAACTTAGTCATGGTTAAGTCGCCAGTCAAGGCCGCAAAGTGTAAAGGCGTCAAGCCAGATGAAATGCCCGAAATATCGGGCCCGGACTCCGAAACCGATGATCGGGGAAAGGTGTCGGTCTTCACAGTGTTCCGAGACCACGACTTTCGATCGGCACGGGCATCAATGGACAGACCATTGTCAAGAAGCAATCCTATTATAGATTTGTGGCCGCGCTTGACGCAGTAAAGCAGTGGAGTCATGTTGTTGATATCGGTCGTGTTTTCTGGAGCGCCTCGTGAGAGCAGAAGGTCGATAAGACTAGGGTCACAATCCACGCTGTTGGTAGCATAGTGCAAAACACATTTTCCCTGGCTATCATGTCGCGAGGCATCAGCGCCGTTGTTGAGTAGAAGCTCGACAATAGCTGTATGGTTCCCAGCTACAGCTGCCTGCAGTGCATTACCGTACTCTCCGCCTTGCGCGTTGACTTCGGCGCCCTTGTCGAGCAGCAGCTCCACCATTCTTTGATGTCCAAGTTTTGCTGCAAGATGTAGGGGAGTCTGGCCCTTGCTATCTCTTCTTTCTAATATGAGCCCTGCCTCTTCTAATTGATTTAGGAGCAGGGCCTCTGATATAATAGCTAATCCGAAACGAGCTGTAAGATGCAATCCTGTGCTGTCCTTGGGATATATTTGGCTATACCCCTGACCTGTGTATTGTGGTCGTAAGAGTACCTGCACAGCGCAAGAAACCAATTCTTTGCAGGAAAGAAATGAGCAGGCTAGCTCACATATATTATCTTCCGCTGCTAACGCATGCTCTCCCCAGTGCTTCGCAGCATAGTCTAGGAGTTGGTTTTCTTAGAGCCTCTCTTCAAATTCTTCGTTAGAGGAGCAGCTCCCAGTCTTGAATATGCTGAATGATAGATACGTGAGACATGTCGAGGCTATATGTAGTTGAGCGCCTGGATTCCATGCATCTCGGATACGTTCGAAGTATTCTTAGGTAGTGTAATGCACGAGACGGATAACAGCGGTTTCCGGATCAACAACGACAAGGCCAGCACACAAAGATAGCAGGTGCTCGACATCTGGAACACCTTCTGGATCGAGTTCTGTTTCATCACGCTCCACCGCTAGGGCACAGCACAACTCCGCCGTGAGGAGCGGCCGTTTTGCGTGCGTGATCCACGACAATACTTTCTTAGCCAGCTTCTTATTTCCGTCTAGTTGACCATTTATGCGTTGAATGGCCTCGTCGTAGGCGTCGTCAATCGTAGCTGAGCCCTTCAAGAAGCGGCCTAATGTCGACTTCACTTCTCTTACTGTTTGCTTGTCCAAGAGTGAGTCTGTGTGCAGGCGGGCAAGAAGAAACCTAGATTCCCGCAAGTCAGCGCTATCTAACAGATGTAAGTAGATCACATACATGCCATCTACCGCCTTTACAAGTTCGTCTTGCACCATGACCTGCAGCGCAGGTTTACGCAGAATACACGGGGGCAGTCGGTGCATCTGGCTAGTTACATAACATCTCACGTCATCATCGCTGGCTCGTATTTCTAGTTTCATCGCCGCTTGAAACTCAGCTTCAATCTCTGGTATGAACCGCGCAGTGGCCATGATGCGAACATCTTGTTCTATTTGTAAGCCTCTGAGTTTAGTCAGAAGCTGACTACGAGTGCCATCAATATCTCGACATTCGTCCAGAGCATCGATGACAAGATAGACTGTGGAATACTTCGCAATGACTTCTTGAAGGGCGCTGAATATCTCCTCGATTGTCGGCTTTGTGCCGAGGTCGTGATGCTTCTTATGCAGTCGTTCTACAGGCTCTGCCGCTGGTGGTTGACGTTGCACCAGCTGTTTGGCGATGGCTGCCAACATCCTCGAAGTATCCTGCTCCTCCCGATCCTTGTAGTTGCAGTACACGTATGCAACTCCTATCGAGCTGCTCTGCGTAGAGTGCAACAGGTGATCGATCGCGATCGCAGCCACCATCGTCTTGCCCGCGCCAGGAATCCCTGGGCAGAATAGCGTGCCCTTGGGCTCACCGAGCCACCTTGCGAACTCGGGCGCTCCCAGAAACCACTTACCTGTCCCCTCCTGTCTGCGAGCTATGATGTCTGATTGCTGGGCTGGGTAGTTCGTAGGCGAGATCCATTCCACTATCTTCCTGCGCTTTTCATCGGCTTGATCTTGCCGAATCTGGTCAACCCCAGACTTTGTTGCTGATACGCATGTTCGAATGAAGTCGGTATCGCCTTTAATAGCTTGGGATAGTTTGCTCCTAAATGTAAGCCGCGTAAATCATGGTGCTGCTGTGAAGGCTTACAAGTGGTCCACCTGTAATGCGATCCCCACCAGATTTTTCAACCGCTCTATTTGATCTAGTATGCTAGCAATCTCCTCCCTCTTGAACTTCCATACTAGCGCTTCGACGACCTTCTTCAATCGACCCCCGTCTGTTATCTTACTCTGCAGGGTTTCCAGCGCTTGCCTAAACTGGTCGAGCGGTCCATTCTGAACTCCAAGGTCACAGACAGCCTTGTACCACGGCACATTAGCGTTTTTCTCCTCAAGGAGGAACCTCAGACTAGTAAGGAGATTGTGCACGTTCGAGGCCTCAATCGCGTACTTGGCCCGATCTTTGGGCGCATCCCTAACGTCATTGAGGTATCCAAGGACCTTCGCGGAGAGCTGGAGCACTGCAATTATGCTGGCTGTGATGCTGAGTGGATCCATACTTGGACAAGATTGCTGGAAAAAAAAAGTGCAAATGAAGAGATACTAGAGAGGAGAACGGCATCATGTAGGCAGCAGAGTTGCTAGTGTCTAGGCTGAGGGTAGCCTTGCTGCGGTTAAACAGCTGCAATGCAACGTGTTGTGCTGCGCCACATTTTATTGATAAGACCCACTGCTATGTAGGTGTAACCATGCAGCAGATTGACCACTTACCAGAACTCTTTTAATGCGGAATCTCAGTGCACAAAACTAATTCGTTTTAGATAGCAGAGTGATATTTGTGTTGCATAGACGTGGCAAGCCTTGTTTAGCGATACCTTGTAGCAAATAATTTCTGAACGTTACCTTCCGTCTACAACAAACGCCCTACAGCATTGCAGCTACGCGGGTGTTTCAGAAGCGTTTGGTGCGGAATATATCATAGTCGTTTAGATCAAAAAGATAAGTTATGTTGAGTAAGAGACAAGGCTTTACGCGAGATCAGCAACGGCGCTATAAGGCTGGTATAAATCTCGAGTCCAAGTGTGCTAACATGTAGAGGGGAAACTTCAGAATATCGCTTTGAAGCGGTCCCAGATTAACAGAAATTATGAATAACAGTTATGCGGTTTGAAGATGGAGTCTATCTTAATCTCAACACACGGTGCTTTTCTACCTATTGGGAAGGACGCTAGAAGCTATTATTTCGAAGATCAAAAGATCTCTTCGAATAACCAGCAAGTTGGAGATGAGTGCTCAAGCATATAACGCTATCCCGGATAGGGAATAACTTGTGCTGATTGTATCCTCACATCCATCGGACAAGACTGTCGAATTGTCCACTGATTTCGACTGCGTTAAGTCACAGATAATAGGAACTCTGAACATATCCTGCCTAGTCCTCCCATCAGTCACATAAACAAACTATGTATGTGCTTGAAGCTTGGATAGTCCGTTTCACTTCAAACGCTAAACTGCTTTTAGGTATTTACATAGTGAAAGCAAACGCTTTTTTCACAACGGTGCTCGACTACAGTACACAAAGTACGTTGTTTACCTCTCTCCCCCTCCTATATAAACACCATCATATCACTCCCAAATGCAATCCCCACAACTACAACCAAATCACCTTCTTTCATCACAGTACGATACCCCATTGATCCGAGAAACCACCTGGCAAAACCACGGCCATGGACTACGGGCTTGATGACCGTGACGCGGCCGACGGGCTACTCTCTCTCGCACTTGTGACGCACCTCACTCCAACTCAACCTGAGGAGCTACTAATGCCCTCCCCACTAAGCATGCGTCCACAGCCAGATGACGAAACTTCACCCGAGCCCGGCAGGCTTCGTCTTCCTTCACCTCCACCGACAAATTCCAGCAAGGAAAAATCTCAACCTATATACTCGGACTCCGACACCAGCTCGTCAATCTCCTCCGGCCCCTCATCCCCAGTCCCAGCCCCAGTAACAAATCCCACCAAGGACCAATCTCGACCTATAGACTCCGTCTCCGACACCACCTCATCACTCTCCTCAGCCCCTTCATCGCCAAACCTATCCCCAACCCCAACCCTCTCCCCCTCCGAGCAAACCGACCTCATAAGCCGCATCCACGCCGGCCTATCCTACACGCGCACCCAACAATCCCGCAACCTGCCCATAACCCAAACCACGCGCTTCACCCTCTGCCCGCAATCCGCCACCCACCGCCTCGCCCTGCACCTCTTACGCAAAAACGCCACTCTCATCTCCTCCTCCCCGACCCACGAATGCTACGAGCTCGGCATCCCGCGCCCGGACTTTGTGCGCGAAGGCGCGGTCGCGGGTGTGCATGATGCGCAGTGGTGGATGGGCAAGAGCAAGGCGGAGATTAAGGCGGGGCCGTGGGCGGATGAGGCGGAGGTGCGGGGGGCGGAAGGGCGGATTAGGGGGGTCGAGACGAGGAGGAGGAAGAGGGGGGTTGGGAAGGGGGAGAAGGAGAAGGAGTGGAAGTTGAGGGAGGGGGTTAGGCGGGCGGAGGAGGAGGAGGGGAGTGATGAGGATGAGGAGATGGAGGATGTAAAGGAGGGTGATGGTAGTGAGGAGGATGGGGAGGAGGTAGAGGAGATGGAGGCAGTGGAAGAGAATGAGGGCGAGGCGATGGAGGGCGTTGCACATGAGATTTCGGCACTTGCGACGCCTTCTTCGACGAAGTTGAGGAGTCAGGCTGGTTCCAGTGCTTCGCCTTCTACCATGCGCCTGAGGAGCCAGGGTGCTGTGGAATCTTCACCATCTTCGCCTTCATCGAGGGTCCTGAGGAGTCACAAGAAATAAGGGAGGGAGAGAACGAACATGTTTCTTTAGTTGTGTTTCTGAGTCTGGTTAGTTGAGTTACTAGGAATTTTGTTTTTTAAGGAGTTAAAAAGGGTAGGTTAAATGGGCGTTTTAGGTTCACGATCATATTAACAATGTAATTATTAAAAAAACCCCAGAAAATTTCTCATTCTGTGCAAACATGTAAAAAAAAATCAAGTCAGGTGTTGTAAAGTCAATGAGCTTTTGTATTCCAATATATACAAGCGCAGCACCGCTGCCAAAGAAGGTATAATACTTATATGCAAACAAAAAGAAGAATCAGGCCAGAACACTTCAAAGAGTAGTCCAACCCATCCGTGGTTTGTTTTTTCCCCAGATTCCAGAAGTAACCACCCCTTTTTTTATCCGTTTCTCAACATCAAAACGACACATGTCCTTCTAAGAATTTCGAGAAACGCCATCTCCGCATTTACTTGCGGAGAGACTGGCGGAAAGCACGGCTACCGCGCCTGGTCTTCTTGCTACCGCAAGGGCGCTTGGTGGTGGAAGGAGTAGCAGGGGATGGGGTAGCAGGAGTAGGCTTGGGAGCCTCCTCAGTGGGGTAATCACCACCAGCAGGGTAATCACCACCATCAGCGGGGTAGTCATCTGAAGGAGCCTGCTCAACAGGGGCGCTGCTGGGCTGGGTAACAGGGACACCGGCGGGTTGCGAGACGGGGGTAGCGGGCTTGGTAGGCTGGGGCTTGGGAGCAGGAGCAGCGGGAGTAGCCTGGGGGTTGGAGGCGACGGCAGAAGGAGAGGCAGCGGGGGATTGGGCAGGAGATTGAGCACCGCCGCTGTTGCCGCCGGTCCAGACAGTCTGCGAGGGGAAGGGGAAGTCCTTGTATCCGCCCCAGACGCTGAAGTTCCACGAGGGATCGGTCTTCTTGTAGCCACCGGGGAACTTGATCATGGGGCCTGGGACACCGGTACCGTCGCCGGTGACCTTGATCTGGGCGCAGCCGTAGTAGAACTCGGCTTGGCCGTCGTGGGCGCCGTGGACACCGACGTGCTGGGAGCGGACGAGGTATTCACCGGGAGGAGTGCCGATGGGGATGTCGAATTCAATGCTGTTCTTGTCCCAGGTGCACCAGGCGTCGCCCTTGATGTCGCCCTTGGTGCAGAGACCAACTTGCTTGATCAAGAACCAGTCACCATCACCCTCGTACTCCTTGACAGAGCCCTTAGCAAGGGACATGTGGACGTGGCCTGGGCCTGGGTGCTTCATGGTGGCGCCGACACCAAGCTTCATGGCCAGCTTGGTTCCAGGCTTAACCTCAGCGACGCCGGTGCGGCCGGCAGAGGCGAAAGCACCCTTGTTGCAGCGGAAGTCGGTGTCATCAGGGGTGATGTTGTCGAGAGGGTTCTTCCACTTGGTGGGGTTGTACTTGATAGCACGAGTGTTCTCACGAACGAACTCGTAAGGCTTGGACTCGACGCCATCAATGACAAGGAGCTCGAAGAAGTAGTGGGCGGAAGCGATCTGCGCAATGGCAGCAGCGGCGAGGAGTGAAAGCTTCATGTTGAGTTGAGGTTGAGATTGGGGTTGGTGATGTTGTTTGTCGTTGTTTTGAACTTGGACTGGAAAGTGAAAAGGATTGTATGGAAGGACTAGCCTTGAGAAACGAATGAAGTAGCGAAAGACTGTGGAGAAGCGAAAGAAGGTTGGCAGTGAAGTGCTGGTGAGGCTTCAGGGACGTTCTACACGACTTCTTATGTATCTCGTCACTTGCCTCTGTTCAACGCCTCGGTCAAGCTCGCTAACTCTTTCTGGCTCCCATGCACTCCAACCCGCCCCTCGGTGTCGAGCACTTCTTTACCATAGTGCCTTAGGCGCATGAGGGTTTGTTTCCTTGGCGGCAATCTCGACCCGCCGTGCCCGCTTGTCTGTGGCGAAGCGAAATGACAACATGGGCCGTAGGAGCTGATTGTAGTGGTGTTCGGTACCTTGGCGCCTGTTTAGCGGAACCAGGTTACCGGGGGCGTGGGTCTGGCAGCAGAAAATACCAGGCCCGTCAGTGTTTCAAACGGCCTTGATGGCGTTCAGTTACTTGGCGTTCGGTTACTTGGCGTTCGGGGCGTCTGTCATTAGTGAAGATAGTGTAAGCCGTTACACACGCCTCCAAACGTCTATGCGTCACTGAGCAGACTGCGGAACGAGGCGTTTACGAGGCTTGATGGACCCGTCTGTCCAAACTAGGCTTGTTTGTACGAGAAGAAACACGCGATGGTGTTTTCCACCAGTCAGTTTTGTTTCGTGGGGCGAGCAATTGCCCAAGCATTTTTCCCATACGTGCAACGTTTGATGCTACGAAATGACGGGGATAACGCATTACAACACTTACCAGCAACCTGGCCGAGCGGATCCGGGTTGCACGACGGTATTGCACAGCATCACCGAGCCTCTACATGGTGTTCAACGCCCTTCGTATGCGCGCGCATGGGTGTGTGATAGCAGGGGAAAGAGATTGGCGACGTCGAGCACAACGGGGGAATGGAGGAATAGGATGGGCACTGGACATAAGCGTGAGCATACGTCAAAAGCCTTATGTAGTCGCTTTGTTATAGGCATGTATAGAAGATTTGCGATGTCCTTGAGCACAATTGCGTTATTTGGAGCTGTTAAGACGCCCTCTGCAAGCAACTGGACCAGTGTGCAGCGATGAGGCCCAAGGGGTGGCCGCTTGGGTTTCTCGGTTTGGCAGGCGCGCGACTCCTGGATCAGAGCCGGCACGCTAGTCCCGCCGCTAGCGCCGCCCCACGTTGTCCAAAATGGGTACACGTCTAGAACAATAGTATTTAGCGTGTTTCCGATCCCGTGGCTTGTTTCAGAGCCGATGCTTGGCAAAACATCCGCCGAATACAGACAGACAGACGTTTTGCAGTTCTCTCCATATTCAGGTCTGATTGTGTCAGCGGAGAAGTGCGGAATGCCAGGCTGAAGCTGATAGGCCAGGTAGACCACGATTACAGTAAGTATCGCCAGGAGGTGTAGACGGACCAGCAGCGGGTTGAGTGACATCGGGCACATGGTTTCGTACGACTTCAATCTGGGCCAAGAAAATAGATTGCTGTTTGATAAGCTTGGTTCATGCAAGATAGACTCATTGTGTGGAGTGCAGGATCCCATGCATCGCACCCACTTGTCATCCTATCCTGTAGCCAATCCGAAAGGCACTCTCGTCGCGTAAACCTACCCTCAAGTGGTCGAAGATACGGGTGACGGGACGTGCAGGTGCTTGGCATCAGCAAATCCTATATTGACGGCGTACAGATAAAAACGGCGCCACAATGCACTGACCCACAAGGCGGGCATCGACGCTGTATGGATGGAAATAGTAAATGCACACTGAGGGGTTCAAAGGTATTGAGTCTTGGTATTGCATCATTTACGGCTGGACTGCGTGTCGTGAACGGCAGTACTTGTCTCGTATGTCCTAGGTTATGCTGGTGGTAGCCCCGCGGCGTATAATCTCATGTCGTCTCATTAGAGTTGTGTATGATTGCATTTGAGAACAAGTCTCTATACTATCACGCCACACTCTCCTTTTGCAAAACGGCCCAAAACGGCCCAAAACGAAACCCGTTGAGCAGCAAAAAGAAAAAAAGGAGAAGAGAATACACGACAACCCCTGATGAGCTCCTTAGTCTTGCATCAGTCACCACTGTTTCTCAGCTCCAATAGAATAGGCAAACATGAGCAATACCGCTTTTCTGCATTAAGCATTTTTCCCGTTACTCAGAAACACCTACTAATGCATCGCGATTCAACAAAACATCTTTCCCGTTCAACAGCAACTAACGTTTACTCGTCATCCTTTTCCGCCTTCTTCTCCCTCCATGCCTCCTCCAGCTTCTTCACCTTCTCAACACCCTTCTTGTTCCCCACGCTGTTTTCCCACTCTGCCCACTTCTTGAACACACCCCTAATCCTCGACGACTTGCCCACCTTGGTCATCCTCTCGAACAAATCTCGGACCTTGTCAGCCTCACCGTGGCTCTGCTCAAGCATCAGATACATGTCCCATACATCTCCCTTCTTGGCAAAGGTGTCGACGAGTCCCTCGAAAATGGTGCGGCCGCGCTCGGTATCACCATTGGGCGACTTGAATTCCAGCGCGGCAAACTTTTGAGTAAGATACCGGTGTTGAGGGGCTGCAACAGATTGTGTGGCGCGTTGAAGAAGGGCGCGGGCCCGACCTGGAGATGGTGGCTGGATAACGTCCATGAGAAATGCGGCGTAGGAAAGCCAGAATTTCGGGTCGGCTGTGAACGACTTGTTCTTCATCATGGATTGATAAAGCTCATCTGCTTTCTGTCATGGTGTTAGCAAAATCTGCAAAAGACGATCGGGAATCTTAGATACTCACGTCAATCTTGCCCGATGAAATGTAAATCTTGATCATGCGCTCGTGAATTTCGCGGTCATCGTTGTTTTGACATGCTTCCTTGAAGACCGCGTTGATTGCATCGTCACTGGAGAAGTCGTTTTCCAAGTGCAGCAAGGCCGTCCAGACATCAAGCTTCTCCTTCTCCTCTCGTGGGTTGATGGTGGCCAGCGCACGACGGGCAATCTGGCGCGCCTTCTCAATCTCGTTAAGCTCGCGCTGGAATACCATATAGCGTACCCACAGCTCGGCGCTGTTAGGCTGTCCGAGGAGTAAGCGTTCGTAATCTGCGACAGACTGAGGGCCATAGGCATCAAGGTCACCAGTGCGATCTTCCTTGATGGTGGCCTTCTTGCTCTTCTTTTTCTTCTTTGGAGCATCATCCTCGGACTCGGATTCAGCCGCACCCTTTTGCTGATCAAAGTCGAGGGTGGCACCCGTCCAATCGAAGCCAGAAGTGCTGAGGCCCTTTGCAGTTGCTTTTGACTCGTCGTCGTCAGACTCGTCTTCAGAGCTATCTGCGTCGGCAAGCTCAATATTATCATCGCTTTCTGCGCTCTTGACGCTCCTCATATCAACATCATCGTCGAGCTCAACTCCTCCCTCCGAATCGTCGTCCTCCGATTGCTCAACATCCGAGGCGTCCTCCATCTCCTCATCTTCGCCTTCGCCTTCGCCCTTCACCTGTGAATACTTCAACGTAAAGCTGACCTTCCTCGACTTGGGGTCAAGCTTGATGACTTTAGCCTTGACAACATCATCCTTCTTGTACATATCCTTGAGCTTCTCCTTATCAACAACAGCATCTGCTATTTGAGAGATGTGGCAAAGACCGCTGACATTGTTCGAGTTGTCGACAATGAGGAAGACGCCATAGTCCTCTACATGCCTGACCTTGGCAGTGACGATTTGGCCAATCTTTAGGGTAGCAAATTCCAAGGGCTCGACGTAGTCTGTCTTGATGACTGAAGTCTTCAGACTCAGCTGTGGGTTGCGTTGATCTTCCTTGTTCGAGATGACCTTGCCGGTCACGAGCTGATCCACATGGAATGCACTCTTCCAATCTTTAATGTACTCGTCTGAAAGGTGACTGACGCGGACATAGGCTTCAACATGTGGACCTAGACGGACGTAGACACCGTTGTTTGCAATGTGCTTGACGAAGCCACGGACGACTTGGTTCACCTTGAGCTGTGTACGATCGGTGATTTCAGGATCCTTGACTGGCAATGAAGAGCTCAGGACCCTGGAAGGCCTGGCCGACAATCCTAGCTTCTTGTTTGGAATGTCAATGTCAATAACGCACACTCGCAAGACATCGCCAACCACAAAATTCTTCGGCTGAGCTTTGTCGTAGTCATCTGCCAACTGCTCCATGAAGATGGGTGCAGCGATGCTTTCATTGATTTGGACAACAATTGATGCATCGTGCAGCTTGGTCACACGTGCGGGTAGGACGTGACCGACTTTCAGGTCTTGGAGAGACAGTGATTTTCCGGTCACTGTAGATGCAGCTGTCAAGTCTAGCTTTCCATTCGCAGCATCCACTGCCTTTACACGGACTTTGAGAGAAGAACCCACGGGAAAGTTCTTCTCAACATCAGATAGCTTCTCAAGATCGTCAGTTAGGTCGAAGAAGTCGATGCGCCCGCGGATGTTGGCTGAGATGTTCACCCAGACATGGCGGTCGGCAATGTTGTTAATGAAAGCAATGTGAGATGAGCCGACCGTAACTTTGTCGAGGCTCAACACATCCGCTTCTGACTTGATCTCCTTCGTCCTCGCGGTCATTTCGTATGTTGTCGTCTTGTTACTTGACCGAGATGTGATTGGGAGGAAACGGAAATTGCGAGGATCATGCCTTCCCAAAACCCGAGCCTGGATGGTATCATTCATCTTGAAGTGTGCAGTTGGTCGCTTCTTGTCAGGAATGCTATCCCAGTTTTCGAACAGTTCCGATACAGAAATGCGACCAGGAACATTTGCGGCAAGCTCAACGTTGAGTTGTGTGTCCTTGACTGACCGGACACGGACGGTCATCAGAGTACCAAACTTGATGTCGTCGGTAGATGTCATTTTAGGGTCCACAGGGTCAACCAGAGGCTCTGCTACCTTTACTGGAGGGGCAGCAGCAGCCTTTGCTGAAGCAGCTTCAGCTTCAGACCTCATCGACAACCAAAAGAGTCCCTTTCCGGCATCTACATGCGTAACTCGGGCAGTGATGGATTGGTCCTTGCGGAGGCCAAAGTCGGGCGCCGCAGCCATGTCTTCTGGTAACTGCGATCTGAACAGTGCACCGCTGATGCCATTGCCAAGCTCAACAAAGACCTTGTCTGAGAGGATACCGCGCACGAATCCATGCACAGTCTCACCCGCTTGCAGATCCTCAATACTGATGGCAAGTTTTGAGGCCTGTGCGTCTTTTCGAAGACTAGGTTTGTTGGATACGGTCGCCGTTTTGGATTTGCCATGCTTGGTGAGAACCACGAGATCTTCCAAAGTTCCACCAACGCGAATCTTCTTCATGGTCGAGATGTCCTTCTTCTCTGATCCGTCAGTCAGATGACCAAGGCGAAGAATGCCCTTGACACCATTGCCAATGTCCAGAGTGGCCGATTCGTCAGACTTTTCAATGACCGTTCCTTTGACGATTCCACCGGGGTTGAGAGCATTAAAGGCGGCTTCCTTGTTGGTATCAACAGCAGCAGGATCCTTGCAGGACACCAAGAGCTGACGTTCTTTTGCGTCAACAGAGAGGACACGCACGTTGACAACCTGCCCAGCATGAAAGTGTCGTGTTGCGTCATGAATGAATGCCTCGCTCATCTCCGCGACTGGAAGCCATGCCTTTACACGGTTGTAAAACTGCACGGTGGCACCATTACGGCGGACACTGACCAAAATTCCAGGGCCAGTGGCACCTTCTGAAATCATATCGTAGTTTGTCCAAGGCTTTACCTCGGAGTTGACCAATGACTTCTTGAGGGTAAGGTGTATTTGGTGTCTCGCGGGTTCGGTGTAGAGCACTCGAGCCGTGACCGGTAGTCCTTCCCTAAACTTGCGTTCTGGATGTTGCAATCGGACATCAGCGAGGTGCATCTCTTGAACCAGACCAGTAATGCCATCAGCCAGATGGACAAGAACAGCGGTTGCTCCAGACTTGTCTGCGAAAAGCTTGTGCACCTTGCCCTTGACAACTTCACCAGCTTTGATGTCCTCAATGCGGAGAAAGGGTTGGTCAATGACCTTCTTCTCAAGGGACAGCTGGAAAATTCCGTCAAGAGCGTTGTAGCCAACAATTCTTGCCTTGTGGTTCGAGTCAAGTTTGAATGCACCAGCCTCCTCTGAGAGAATATCGACTTTGTCGTCTGAGAGTCGCGAGATGTGGGCGAAGCCGACAACATCTTTGATTCCAAGGTCGAAGAATGCACCTTGGCTTGGTGCCACCTTAACGACCTTGGCGCTTTCAACAATGGTGGAAATTGGCAGCAGGTCGATCGGAGGCTTGCGCTCCTTGGGTTTTCCAGACATGCGCGTAGACAACGAAAGCACATGGTCTAGTAAAGACACGCCGACCTTCCTGGGGTCTGAGCCAGGACATGTGAATAAAACACGGGCCTTTACTTTGGATCCGATTTTGTGCTTTTGAGACACGTCGGTGGCCTTCTCAGTCGCGCCGGAGTGGTATGCGTCAGCCGTCGCATCTATCAAGCCCAGAATCTTGCCCGTGATTGTGTTTGGCGTGTTTTCTGTAACGAGAAGGTCGACCGCAGTTCCCGGGAGGAATACGTCAATGGTAGGTGCTTCTGTCAAGGTATTGCCCTTGGTCAGGTTTCCCGCCTTGGTGTGGTCGGCAGAGAGCTTGACGATGCGCCCGTCAGAGTTGAGCCCGGTAACCAGGCACATGAAGACGGCACCCTCTTGGACTTTTGAATGCTGTAGGTTTGGACCAAGCTCGCCCTTTGGTAAAAAGCCCTTTAATGTGGCATCGTTCAAACCCAGATCCATGACCAGACCGTGGTCCTCATTGCTCACGACAGACGCTTGTATCATGCCATTGACAGGTATTTTGCGCTTTGTAAGGCCCGTGTTGACCAGCTTGGGCTCAATTGACAGTTCGAGTCGCTTCCTTGCCTTTGCGCCTTCGCTGCTGGTTGCGGTGATGCATGCACGAAGGTACTGGCCAACGGAGAAGAGCTCCCTGAGGTCAACATCCTCAAAGTCATCCTTGTCACTTCCATCTTCCTTGTCACTCTCATCTTCTTTGAGGAGCTTCTCTAGTCTCTCGTTGAGTTTGTCGGACACGGCAGTGAGGGGAACGTAGCCGACTAGATTGTTAGGGAGGGCAAGCACAAGGTCTTGGTGGGAAATGTCGGTGATCTGACCAAGTACAATAGTTCCAGGCGACAGTTTCTGGGTATGATCAGTCTAGCGCCGAAGCTGCGCAGCATTTTTCTTACCTTGTAGCTGAGAGTCTCGACCTTTACCACATCCTCCTTGTCGCCGCTCTCGTGTGTCTTTTTGCTCTTCTTAGTCATCTTCTTCTTTGACTTGGGCGCAGACTTTTTCTCATCGTCCTCGGAGCCCATGTCGCTGTATCCTTCGCCATCATCGCCGCCGGGACGCTTCTGGCCGGTTTGCTCGAAAAGAACATCCTGGTTCGCCTTTATCTGAATTTGCTTGTGTTCGAGTGGAGTCAAGACACTGGCGCCTCCTCTGGGAAACGACCTCTTCTCTTCATCCTTGAAAATGCTGGTTGGTGGTGCAGGGTTCTCAAGCTTCGCCTTTGCAGGCGATTGCTGGTCGACATCGGACTTGCGCCGCTTCGCTGATCGGTCGCCGGATGCGCCCTTGGGCTTTTTGGACGGGGTGGCGCCCTGCTCTGCTTTCCGCTTGACCGCGCCCATTGTGTGGTGTGGGATGTGTGCGGGCGTAGAGAGGGTCGAGTGGTGAAGATTCCGCCAAGAGTTCGAAGCGCAATGTTCTTCGACTTTTTTTGGTGGGTCCATGCGCCCAGGTTCTCCCACCAACCGCGCCAGCAGGGACGCCGCGCCTCTCACACCCTCGATGACGAGATGGCACGCGACGCCTCAACGACGCTGCTGAGTGACCATGGTGTCAATTTTTGGGATACAGATGAGTTGGAGCATTGCGACAAATATGCACTCACTCTCCGTGCTTCAGACACGCCTCACTGCCGTGCATTGCCAGTGAAAAGGGTGCGTTTGGAAGGAACGCCAGGCCACTTAAGGCCCAAAAGGGCATAGCGGTGCACGTCAGTCGCGCCTGCTCTTCGCGACGTGCGCAGGTCGTGCACCTTCCTCTCCAACCTCGCCGGACGTATCATATGAGCATTCGTCCCATATCGGGGTCGCTCCTTCCTGGCTGCCCGCGTGTGTTCACTTGAGCTGTGCATTGGTGTCTCTCTCTCCCATACTCCCACCCCTTCTCAACACCATGTCGTCGCCCTGCGCCCCTCGCAGCATGCTCCTCCAAGAGCCCACTCCAGAGCTCTTCTCATCGCCGCCTCCCGCTTCATCCGCAGCAGCCTGCTCACGGAAGCCCAAACGGCCGCCTCCTATCACTCCCAAGCGCTTCACTCGCTTCTTCACACCCCGACACTCCAAAGATGTCTCTTCGCGCACTTCGCTCTCACGCTCGGGCCGTCAGTTACAGGACATCACCCGGTCAGCTCTGAACCGTGGCCGGGCAACGCGAAGTACCCCCCGAAAAACAGTCAACTTTGTCGACATTGAGAATCAGATGCGCACCCCTCAGAGCAGTCGCAAGCGGAAACCCTATCTGTCGCCTGAAAGTTCACCTGCCCAGTCGTCGCCCTCGAAACGATCTCGTTACGTCACCCCTCCAGCACTCGATGCACCAGCTTTTGATGTACTCGACGACTTGGCTGACCTGGATGAACCCGCCGTATATCCCACACCCATTCGACGGCTGAAGCAACTGGGAGGACCGTCAAGAACATTGCAACGGTCATTTGGTGGCGTCGTGGGTGTAGGCCGAGGGTTTCGAAGAGACCATGGTGCGTCATGGCAGGACCAGACGGCCAACTTCTACAGTAGTTCAGACGACCTTCATCAGCTACCCCAAGACGCCCCGCCATTCTGTACCGCCAGCTGCAATAGTGAGTTTCATATACTGCAAACATCGTCATGATACTAACCTGTTCCAGCCAACTCTTTGCTTGCCATTGGAGATGAAGATGGGAACATCCACCTGTTAGATTCCGAGGGTGACTTTTCCAAAGCACATTTATCGTGGAAAGCTCATTCCAACGCCATCATGGACCTGCAATTCTCCTCTGACGACTCTCATCTGGCAGCAGGGTCTGGTGACCAAACTGCACAGATTGTCGATGTTCGTACGCAGCAGACTCTTGCTGTACTGGCCAAACACAAGTCATCAGTAAAGCAAGTGCGTTTCCAACCGGGTGATGACAAGATCGTAGCGACATCAAGCCGAGATGGTGCTGTGCAGATTTGGGACCTCCGATGCAAAGGCAACCAAGGGTCGATACATTCAGCCTGGGGGTCAGATGCCCCATATGCCAGCGTCGTCCGAACCCTTGCTTCAGCACATGCCGACATCAGCCTACCGTCATCCGCGCTCTCTGCTACCCGAACTACATCGAGCAGCAAGGTAGAGAGCATCAATCGTCGAAACGACATCTCGGTTACTGCTCTCACTTTCTTACCCGAAGGTCGCGAGCATTTGCTTTTGACTGCCTCGGATGCTTCCACATGCGTCAAGCTCTGGGACATCAGAGGTCGATACTCTCTGCGAGGCCCAGCCATCCCCATTGCGACTACACGACACCCCGAATCCCACAACCGCCACCGACACTTTGCCATCAACTCACTTACCCTTAGTGGCGACGCATCCCGACTCTACGCGTTAAGCAAGGATAACACTGTTTATGCTTATTCCACAAACCACCTCATCCTTGGTGTAGCTCCTGAACTCTCTTCGACATCCGCATCGAAACAAAAATACTGCGGTGTTGGCCAAGAAGGTCTTGGGCCCATCTACGGCTTCCGTCACCAGAGCTTCCACGCTGGTTCATTCTATGTCAAGGCATCTTTGCGAAAGACTTGCAACGACCAGACGGAGATGCTCGCAGTTGGCAGCACAGACGGCGGTCCGGTATTGTTCCCTACTGATGAAACATTTCTCAAGCGCGAAATCCGGCACGACGACGACGACACAGATGACCTCCCGGACATTACTGCCCTTACCGGAAAATCCTCTAGACTATTGCTATCCCGTTCAACTACCAACAGCCGTTGTCCAGACACGATTCCTATCTACGAGCATGGGACAGCTCTTGTACGAGGCCACGACGCCGAAGTCACCAGTGTTTCGTGGGCACGCAACGGTAGCTTGATCAGCGTAAGCGATGACTTCCGCGTGCGAAGGTGGAAAGAGGGGCCCCAGGCGAGGGAGCTCAGGACGGGCGGGGAGAGCGAGGGAAGAAGATGGCAATGCGGATGGGCTGCTGTTGGAGAAGATTACGACGACGATGATGAATAGTATAGGAAGAAGTGTTGCAGTTTTCCGCGCCATTTTGTTTATTATACCCCCTTTTTTTCCATCCATGTCGATGTTTGTATAGCGAAAAACGAAAGCGATGAATACTGTATTCTTTGATAGTAGATAGTTGATTAAAAACAAAATAAATGTAAAGGTTTCAAATCATTTCGTCTGTAGTTCTTGTATTCACACACACTATCACTACTATATACACTTGCTCTTCACCACGAGAACGTAATCTCACTCTCAGACTCTTCCCCTTCCATCCCATCTCCCCCTTTATCCACCTCCTATCATCTCCCTAACCACTCCACACCTTCGGTCCCGGGCACGTATACGTAGTCTGCGAGCTACTATACGTATCGACCATGATACCGGGATCATTCTGCGACGCATACCCAGGAATCGTAGCCAGGTAATCGCCACTCGGCGACGCGGAGCCACCGCCTGTAACTTCGATCTGGGCGCACTCGGCGTAAAATTGCGGGCTGCGTGCTTGGTGCAGAGCGAGCAGCTCGTGGCGGACGAGGTAGTTGCCTGCGAGGAGGGTGGCGGGGACGGTGGATTCCCAGTAGAGGTTCTTGAGCACGAAGGCGGTGCCCCAGTTGCGGCCGGAGAGGGGTGGGGCGGTCATGCCTTGTTGGTCGATCTGAAAAGGTTTTGATGTTAGCCTTTCTCTACTTTTTCTTTTTCTTTTTCCTTTCCAACTTAAGATTTTGGATATAAGGGGGAGGGGGTGTTGGCATGGGTGAAGGGGGAGGTGAAGGAATTACCTTGAACCACTTCTTTCCACTTCCATCACACGACTTGAAGTCGCCGGAGCACTTGTACATCCAGACCATGACGGGGCCTTGCTCGTGGGTCCACTGCTTCCAGATTGCGCGGATCTTGCCGCCGGCTTTTACCTTTGCGACGAGGTCAGCGGAGGTGCCGCCGTTGCACATGACTTTGGAGTCTGTGACGCTCATGGTGGGGTTGTAGTCGGGCCATTGGCGTTGGATGGTTTTTGGGGAGGAGGCGGGGGAGAAGCCTTCGTAGCTGGGGGGGTCGGAGTGTTAGTCTTGTTGGCTATGAAGGGGAGTGCGGAGGAAGAAGGCGGTAGTGATGGTGGTGTAGTTACCCTGGGTATGTCACGCCGTCGATAACATAGCTAGTGACTGCACCATGGGCAGCAGCCTGAGCAGCCAGGAGCGCCGTAGGCAGGAAGATGTTGGAAAACAACATGTTGAGTCGATAGTAGTTAGTTTGTTCTTCGTCTTCAACACTATCTCATACTCCTTCTCTTCAGTTTGCACGCCAGCCTCCCCTCTTATATACACTCACCCTCGAATAATACACCATCAAAATCAAACCTCTCCCTATATCACTCTCCCATTATCCCCACATGACCAACTTACCTACCCACTCATCTCCAGCTCCCCTCCTCCCTTCCACGGACTCCACCGTCCACCCTTCGCCCCCCTCCACCATCGCCCCATCAGAGATACGATAGCACAATTGACCCCGCAATAATAAACGACTGGCCCCCCAATCTACGCTCTCTACTTGCCATCGGCCCGGCTAAAAGCAAAAGCTAGCTGTACAAGCAATATACATGTTTCCCCGCTAGAGCCCAGCCAAGAGGCACGGAGACAGAGCCTCCATGCCGGCTCTTGTTTGGTTTTCTTTGCACCATAATCCCGAGCTGGATCGGGAAATAAGCAATGTAGAAGTCAGCGATCGGAACAAGACCAAAGAAAACAGCCCAGTTTAAACCTATTACCCCGGATTTGTATCAATTCGGAAGGTTGTTATTTAATTTAGGGGCGTGTGGTGCATAGTGCAGATAAGAAGTGTAATGACGCGTGACGGAAAAGCGCTGTGTGATCTGGGGAAGCGATGCTGGATTGTTACTACTATATGTTAGATGGCGGAGTGCGGGCCGCGAGCGCGAGGCTGTGGGGTTCGAGTCGTGGACCTCTTGATGTTTTGGGAGCGGAACGGTTGGGTAGTTGTGGTTTATACAAAACTTGAATTTGGCAACAGCGATTTATTTGCAGTAGATTGGCCAAGGCTAAGGGGGTCTTGGAAATGCTTTTGGCGAGTTGTTGGATGGGAGATTATACTCGACTTCATCGCCGGGTATAACTGTATCGTGGTTGAGTGATCAAGGTTAGAAAAATGTAGGTAGTCAGCGCGATCGAGAAAACATGATGACTGCTTTTGTGATATGTCCAAATCTGATTAATTGCATCGCGAGACACGTGGTGCATTCGGACGCCTGAGATAATATATTCCTGGTGATAGTAATGACGAGGAGACAGCCTTACCGAGTTGCGAGTTGTGAGACATTACCGGACGCTAAGGAGATACGCTAACCCATTCTCGACCTGCATGCATGCATTCTTATTCTTTGCCAAAAGGGGAATTACTGGGCGCTAGAAGTAATTACGTCAGTGCTCTAATTCAGCAAATAAGAACATGCGAGGACGACCAGCAAATAAGAGTGTTCAGAATAAGATATTTCATAGCAATCAAAACGACAGTGACCTTGGGCACGGTCTGGTATCTCTCGCCCCTTGAAACCCACAAAGCATCAACTCCATCTAGTACCAACATCCACAAATCACAACATATCCAACCTCACTTAAAAGTGCTTGGTTGGAGCATCCTCCTTGACGCCTTTCCCACTGCCCCCATGCATGACTTCCTCATCATATCGCTCCCCATCATCGCTATGATACGCAACACTGACATCCGTAATCTCATCTCCGACCTCCATCCAGACATCGCTCGTAGCAGGGATGGGGCTGATCTTGCAAAGTACCCAGTATGTGATGCTGGCAACCAAGAATCCAGTAAAGAAGTTGAGATCGTAGATGCGTTGGGCTCCAATGGGAACCTTGCGGCCAACGGCACCGGCGAAACCAACCACGTTGATGGCGACACCTGCAATGTAAGCGGCGTAACCGCGCCAGTGGAAACCGAGGGTGTAGTAGTATGGACCAGTTTTCTTGCCAGAGTAAAGATCCTTAATTTGGAAGAAGCCCTTACGCACAACGTAGTAGTCGCAGATCATGACGCCTGCAATCGAGGAGAGAAAGACGGAGTATGCGGAGAGATAGGTGGTGAAGCTGTTGGTGTCGGCGAGGAGGTTCCATGGGCACATGACAAGACCGACAAGCGCACAAATGTAACCGCCGCGTCTAATGCTGATCCAGCGTGGCGCAAGAGCCGTCATGTCAGTGCCGGCGGAGATTGAGTTTGCCGCAATGTTGGTACCGAGTTGTGCGAGGGTAAAGGCAGCAGCAATGACAAAGACACCGAAACGTTGACCTGATCCTCCCTCGTTGAGAAACTGCTCGAGCAGGTCCAGTGGGTTCCAGATGGCTTTTCCGAAAATGACGGTCGAAGAAGACGATACAATGATACCGATGAAGGAGGTGATTGCGAATCCGATAGGAATAGTAAGCAGCTGCGGTAGAAAGGCATCTGAAGGCTTTCTCGCAAAACGTGAAAAATCGGGGTCGTTTACGATCAAAGTAGCGAAATTGGCAATGGCGCTCATGATGCCTTTGACCATGAGCCAGCCCAGCTCAGATCCTTTGGCTTCACTAGGTTGCTTAACGATAGGACCCAGTCCCTTTGCTCGTACAATCGCCCAGATGAAAAAGGCAATTCCTGCAGTAGGTGCGAAGAAGGCCTTGACGGTGAACAAATGGCGAATCTTGTGAACTGGTGGATAGATGAACGGGAGGGATCCGGCCCAGAAAAGGAAGAAAGAGACGAATGCGACAGTGTTGGTGCCAGAATTGGGGATGCCATTGGCAATGCCTCCTCCTCCAGGAGTGTCGGCCTAGAAAAGAAAAGTTAGTCAAAAAGTAAAAAAATTGGCAAAGGGAGTTTACATTTCGCCAGTTGTTCCAGATAGCTCGGATCATCAGGCGCACACATGTTCCGCCAATCCATCCTTGCACACCATACCAGATACTGGCCATAGCTGCGCGATTGAACACAGGCCATAGCGCGCCCCAAATGCCGAAAGACGCGCGATTAACAACGGGAAACGAAATGTGATATGTCGCGCCGATACGACCTGTCATGCAGACAAAGCAAGCCGCAATCGAGTATCCGAGCTATTATTTGAGTCAGCGTGTGTTATCGCAGGAAGATCGCAAAATTCCCTACCCAAACGCAAATCCATGATTGCCACCAGGAAAGCCCGTCGACAATGTTGGCGGAAGAAATCATCCATGTGTTGATGTTGAAGGAGTCGGCTGTGGGGGAATTAGCCTATGATAATTGACATTGTCGCGTGAGGCAAGATGACGTACCAACCCAAAAACCGACGAAATTCCATGCGCCCCATTGTCGGCGCTCAGGTTCAACCTGGAGATGTTAGAAAACAAAGCATCTCCAAAGCAATGGCCAGAACATACAGGCTTCAGATCGTGGTTGTACAGCATGAGCTGGGCCGTGGTGAGGCCAGGCTCGCTCTCGACAGCGAGCTTGTTGGCCCAATGGGCGACCTTTGACTTCTTGACCTTTTCCATGATGCGATTTGCGAAAAACGGTTCGTCGCTGGAATGAAAAACTGTCGCGGCCACTACAGGCCTTAAGAAGCTTTCGCTCCGGCTGCTCGAGGCCGTAGCTTGGTATGGATCAAGATCCCCGCTTGTGTGACGTGGGGGTTTATCAGAAGCGAGTGAAGGTCTGGGTGCGTCTCCGCCTGAAGAGGGTTGGGGTAAAAGTGGCTGCCGTTCGGGATCCACGGTGGCTGATTTCCGCGGAACGGGTAAGACTATGGAAAAGGGAAAAAAAAGGATGTCTAATGTTTGCTCTAGGATACTCTCTACGAAGACGAGCCTCGATCTTGACTGCAGGTAGATCTTAAAACCGGGGCGTGGCCCATCTTAAATGCTGGGGAGGATCACAAGGCAACACATGAAGCATCTAAGATCGTCTCTGTGATTAGCTACCATTGCTGTTCTCGTTGGTGTGGGAGAGACCGTTGTCGGCAGTCTTATCTTAGACTCGAGATAGCCCACGCGATGTGCTCCACCTAACTCTGTGATGCTCGAGTAGCGTCACTGGCCCACTCGATACCCTCGCATAAGAGGCCCTGGTGATACAGACCAGCTGAACGCATGCGGTCCAAGAGCGCAGGATTTTCAAGACTCGGCAGCGTGGCCATGCGCAGCATCGCATGATGGGTGGTGATGTGCCGCGTATGACGCAGCGCCCCCTTGCCGGTAACCGTATCGCGTGCACTTGAAGAGGTGTGCGATGCCGCACTTGAACTGATATCTCCGCGATAGGAGCATGACTGCAGAAGGTTTGGGGAGAGTTGACTCGATGGAAACATGTCACCAGGCTCACGGCCAGTCGTCGGAGATGCGATACACCCACTATCTCAGGCACCATGGTCTGTTGAGGTTGCATGTCAGGGCTCGCTAGATAGCGGGTTGCGGTAAGGAAGATAAAGATAATGTGGGGTACCGAGGCGCCTACCGGGCCAGTCAGCGGCCAGCATAGCCAGTTTACTCGATGACATCGAGTAAAATCCGCCTGGCTTGTCCATCAGCCCGGCCATTCGTCCAATCTGCGCCGAGAAACTAGTGTTGCCCGTCTTGGGGCTAGTCACATGATCACATGATCAACTCCAAGACACTGACACGAACTACTCTTGGACCACGACACGACTAGTATATCGAGCAACTGTGGCGAGGCTGGGGGTGGTGCGGACTACGCT
This sequence comes from Bipolaris victoriae FI3, assembly GCF_000527765.1. NCBI lineage: Eukaryota > Fungi > Ascomycota > Dothideomycetes > Pleosporales > Pleosporaceae > Bipolaris > Bipolaris victoriae. The sequence goes on from NW_014575270.1 coordinate 81,043, forward strand.
GCTTTTCTCTTTCCAACTCTCGGAACACTGTTCTCTCATCTCCTACTCTACCACTGCTTCTCCTTTTTCTCCGGCTTTTGTCATTTCACCAGTTGCTTGGCAGTTCAGTATATATCACGTGACATGCTCTTATCCATCAGCTCGAGCAGCCAAAGTGGTGGGCAGTCAGATTCAGTATACAAGCCAGTTGCTTTTCAATTTCCGGAGCTATCACAGAACAAATTTCCCAGTTTCAGTGTCGAAGAAGCTTTTTCAAAATATTCTCCTTGGTCGACTATTGTACTTGTTTGAGAAAAAATAAATTTCTGTGTCTTGCTTACTTCACATACAGTCTGTATCAGTTAATGCACAGAGTAAAATCAAGCAGTCAGAACAGCCGTGCCAGCCGAGGTAGGCAGATAGGTTGAGTCAGTTAGAGCAACCAACATTTACAGCAATGGGTCGGCAGAACAGTATACAGGTAAAGTTGCTTCTCTTCAGTGCCACTTTCGAGCTGTAAGTAGCAATCACAATATTACGAAAATATGGGATACTGTCACTGTACCTGTTCACGGTTGCCCACACATCAGCCAGGTCACTATACTACTAAGAAAAAACATAGCATTTCTATCCTTACACCGGCTCTTCTCGGATCTACAATCAATTAGAGTTCTCACTTTACATAAAAAATCTCATATCCCGACTCATGTATATCTCTATATATAAGGTAGTGTTACGTATATGCGTCAGCATTTAACACGATTAAGATCGACATTAGCAATAGCTTCTTCCGCACAGACCCGGATGGTATCGCAAGCTCTCGTACATGAGATGAGGGATTCATCTGTATTCGTGACTTATTGACATCTAATTTGGTAGCCTATAGCTCCTTTTTGCATGCGCAGGTGCGTACAGAGGGGAGAAAGGTGTAGTTATATTCATAAGGTTATTAAAAAAGAGTTCTGTAAAGTTAAATATTCATAAAACTCTTTTAGTCGAAAACCTTGCACTAGTATATATATCCTGCTAGTTTCGTACAATAATTGCTTTTACGAGGTTCGAAGTTCCAGCAACCCCAGTATGCTTACACGCTTCGAACAATTTCATCTTAGTCGATTCGTGTTTGAGTGGAGAGAATTTCATTTTATACATAGCAGAAAAACATAAATATCTATAGAATAAGTACCATTTCCCCCCATATCCGTTCAACAACCGATAGTTTGATTGCTAGTAATACCTTTAACGCCATGAAACTCATGTCTCTCGTCGAATCTTTGCTACGCTTGTAGTTACAAGCAGCGCCTCAGCCCCCGTCACTGGTAGCTACTGTTGCACCAGCGGCGCAAACACGGATCCAAGTACTGGAAGAGCAGCGTACTGTGTTAGTAGCATATGATTGAATATCATTCCTTTCAGCTAAACGTTTACAGTGCCAGAGTGGTTCTAACCCAAACATTGGTTCTGGCTGCGACCATAACCACAATTACCCGGTCGGCCACCATGATGTTGCCTTGTCAAGTGGGGGGTGCGGCCCTGATGGAAATGGATTCGTGGGTGAACAGTATTAAAGATTGGAGATTTGAGGATTAGGGTGTTTACGATGCGGTTTAGGGATGCCCTGTGGATAGCAAGACTAGAAGGATCCGACAACCAAATACAAATACCCGGGATCTAACTAGCTACTCAACAATAAGCAAGCCGCGTTCATCAAGTATATAACCGTCGACAATCTATCTCGATTATCTATGGTGTTCAGTTTAGACTTGTTTTACCCTCAAGCTGGACATCTGTCAGAAACCGAGCTGTCACGTCACACGTTAATCACATTCATTTGTACTAGTACAGAGATGCAAAGCTTCCCAGCCTTCTGCAAAACGAAACGAAACGACTATACAAACCTAACTAGCTGGCGTTGTCTATTCAAGACACAGCCAAGATATCCAGCTTTTACACTATGACACCCACCTTGCCAAACCAGCGGAATCACCCCGCTGATCCAACCGAGCCTCGCTACCGACACCCAGAAGTATGTAGGTATGTCAGTAAGTGGCGCGAGAGACGCCCCCCTTAGATGCCTCGGGTCATACCCACTAGCGAAAAACCCAAGACACGCGTCGCGCAACAGAGCAACCCGACACGTGACCCTCACATGCAAACCGTAAACCATCAGAAACAGGAAAGAAAGCGAAGCGAGAGACATCGCAATGCTTCCCTTGCCCCTCTTCCTGATCCGGATCCTTCCCTTCACGCACTCACACACATGCACATACCATCCGTTACTCCGCCCGCACACAGACACACAAGCATACGTACTCAAACCGCCTCTCCCCCAAAAAGCGCCCAAAACCCACCCGTCTCGTTTCCCCTTCAGACCCGCGGAACCCATCCGCATCCCTCACACACGCCACTTACCCTCCAACAGGGCGTAAAAGTGACGTACGTCCATGTATCGGGAGTGCGTATGGGTGTGTGCGTGGCACACGTTCAAAACAACGGGTACCTGCAGATAAACGATCTAGTAGAAGTATCGGAGTTTCCTTTCACCTAACCCCCCCCC
>NW_014575269.1:0-83036 GCF_000527765.1 Bipolaris victoriae FI3
CGCAACCCAGATAATCACATGGCACGCGCCTACCGCCAGTTGCATGCGGCACTGCTACATCCTACTACACTTTCTCCTACACATTGCCAGACCCTCCCCCACCCCCCGTCTGCTTTTGCTTGTCCTTGCTGAGTCGCGTCGCCGCCCACACCCCCGGCATGCCGCATTCAGTTTTTGGAAACTCGTCATTATGCCGTGGCGCCAGGCAGATACTCAACCATGAAGCCCCCTCGCAACCACCGTGGTGAAGATCCGCAGCCGGGTGGGGACGGGGGCCATGCTGCCCAGCCATAACATATCCATCGTGACACCGCCATCAGTCCCCCAGATGACCATGATAGTGCGGCCGCTCGGCGACATGTCTCAAACTGACCTCACCACTAATAATACGCTGCCCTTGCCCGTCCTCTAACTCCCCCTTCTCTCTCCACCTTCCTCTCCACTCCTCCTCCACCTCCACCCCTCTCCTGCGCCGCCGCCGCAGCCATGCCCAAGTCGACGCATTCATATCACAGCGTCGACGACTATGACACCGGTCACGCTCAGGGCTCTGCCGACCGCGGCGAGAGCCATGACACATACAGTAGCACAACTCCCACGTCGCCAACCCTCACCTTCAGCGCCATGAGGCATATGCGAGCTTCGGACACGGACCTTGCCAGGTCCAGAGAGAGCGTCAACGAGCGTACCTCGTTGCTGGGCCTGCCCCATCTGCGCTCCTCCAGGTCCTACAAGAGCCTCCCAGGCACCACGCCTGGCACCCCGCGTCCAGGCATGACGCGTAACAACAGCCAATTGCCCACCACCTCGCGCATACGCTCCAGTAGACGAGGCTCCCTCACCGGTGGCCACACGTTCAGCCAGCGCCTCGTGAATGCGCTGGGCGAGCGAGGCCACGGACTCGAGCAGAGCATGCACTCAGCAAAGGCAGCCATTTTCCAGGACGACCGCGTCTGGTACGATCAGTTCACATCCACCGACTGGGTCCACGACAACATCGCCGACGCGTACCGTGTAAAAGCACTGCGGAGCAGAAAGGACATCAGGGGCCGTCTCGCAGCTTGGTTTGACGGTGCCCAGGGCTGGGTCCTGGTCGCCATCATTGGTGTCCTCACTGCCGTCTGCGCCTATTTCGTCAACACGACCGAAACAACGCTCTTCGACCTGAAGCAGGGATACTGTTCGGTTGGCTGGACAAAGAGTCACAAGAAATGCTGTGATGGCGCTTCAATATGCGACAAATGGATCCATTGGTCTGAGGCTGTCCGCACAGACAGGCTGGATGTCGTGCAGACACAGTATGGTTTCTTTGTCCTTTCCGTTGTGCTGCTCTCCATGGCCTCGTGTCTGCTCACCCTCACCACAAAGACCGTCATCCCATCCGCCATTTCGCTCTCTACGCTAGATGAGAATCTTGGTGCAGATGTTCGAAGATTTTCCGACGACGACGACGACGATGACAACAAGCGCAGTGCCAGCCCCGAATCCCGGTTCCAGGAGGTACAGGCCCGACCCCCCATGGTCTACTATTCCGCTGCTGGTAGTGGTGTGGCCGAAGTCAAAGTCATTCTAAGTGGTTTTGTCCTTCACGGTTACCTTGGTGTACGCACCCTCGTCATCAAGACCCTCGCCCTTATTCTTAGTGTCGCATCAGGCCTCAGTCTCGGCAAAGAAGGTCCCTACGTCCATATTGCCACATGTATTGGCAACATTGTCTGCCGTATTTTCTCCAAGTACAGTAACAATGATGGCAAGCGCAGGGAAATTCTGAGCGCAAGTGCTGCTAGTGGTGTCGCTGTTGCGTTTGGTGCCCCCATTGGTGGCGTGCTTTTCAGTCTTGAGGAAGTCAGCTATTACTTCCCATCAAAGACGCTTTTCCGCACCTTCTTTTGTTGCATTGCGGCTGCTCTATCACTCAAGTTTCTTGACCCATACGGAACCAAGAAGATTGTGCTTTTCGAGGTGCGATACCACTTGGATTGGAAGTTCTTCGAGCTCGCATCATTTATATTTACCGGTGCCGTTGGTGGCGTTTTGGGTGCCCTCTTTATCAAAGCATCTCGCATCTGGGCACGCACATTCCGTCGCATACCCATCATCAAAAAACATCCCCTTCTCGAGGTCTTCCTTGTTGCGCTCGTTACGGGTCTGGTTAGCTTCTGGAACCGTTACACTAAACTCCCTGTTACCGAGCTCCTGTTTGAGCTAGCTAGTCCCTGCGATACCTACACTGACACGGGCGATGGCCTGTGCCCGACTGTCGACCATATTCCTGGGGTGCTCAAACTCTTGTTCATCGCATTCCTTATCAAGGCCAGCCTGACCGTAGTCACTTTTGGCATAAAAGTTCCAGCCGGTATCTACGTACCCTCCATGGTTGTTGGTGGTCTTGCTGGACGCTTCATTGGCCACACCGTCCAGCTTGTTGCTCTGCGGTTTAGTCATCTCGGCATTTTCAGCGAGTGCTCGCCAGACGGCCCTCCAGGTTCCTGTGTCGTTCCAGGTGTCTACGCCTTAGTAGCAGCTGGAGCAACCATGACTGGCGTCACCCGTCTCAGCATTACTTTGGCCGTCATTCTTTTCGAACTCACTGGCAGCTTGGATCATGTACTGCCCTTTTCCCTGGGTATTCTCGTCTCCAAATGGGTAGCGGATGCTATCGAGCCACTCAGCATCTACGACCTACTTACAGACATGAACTCATACCCGTTCCTTGACAACAAAGTCCGACCAATCTTCACCTCTGAATTGGGCGACATTACCCCTGGATCGAAAATGGACCATGTAATCGACATCTCAGAGGATTCCCTAATTCCTGCAGTAGAGTTGCGTGCAAAGCAACGCGCCCTACAGATGGCTGGTGAACTAGATGGTGGCCTGTCAATTGTCAAAAATGGTATCCTTGTTGGACTTATCCCTGCACCAGATCTGGAGTTCGCTCTCGACAAGCTCGAAAATGAAGAAAACACGCTTTGCCTAATGTCCCCACGAGTAGACTGGGCGGCAGGACGAGAACCTCACGACGAGGAAGAGCAAGAAGCATACGACCCGAGTGACTTCACTCCATACATCGACCCTGCCCCAGTAGCATTGGACGTTCATTCACCCATGGATCTCGTTTACGAGTGTTTTGTCAAGCTTGGATTGCGTTACATCTGTGTTCTTAGGGACGGCAAATACGCTGGTCTGGTGAGTGAAAGATTGCGACCATTGCTTATTAGCGTGACACTAACAAAACACCTAGGTTCACAAGAAAACGTTTGTCAAATATGTCAAAGAGCTTGAGGAGCGAGAGAAGAAACAGCATCACGCTTAGGCTCTTGTTAGCAACCGAAATTTCTTCCAACACCTTCTTTCCATGTTATTTTTATACTCTCCTTACCCACTGGTGGGACTTCTTCCTTTCCATCTTTCGTTGCAAAAATACACGAGCGATATCCACAGGCTGTATGTTGCATTTACACTGGCGTTGTAGTTGGTAGCCGTTCACTTCCTCTCTCGCACCGCATAGGAGTGGAGCAAAGTATCACATGATCTCTTTGTTGAAGGGGCATCATTTGCCCTTTGCTAGTATGGTTTGATAACAGTGAATTCAATTAGAATTTTAGATGGCGTCTCAGCACAACAAAGGTTCAGCTGTCTGGCCGATACTGTGATGTCCTCAAGATACGCCGATGGGACTTATCTGTGTTGAGTTAGGGGTTGATGCATACGGCCCCACTTTCTAGCTCTTTTCTTCTTCGCGGTCTGCAAATATACCACCATGGCGTCCCAACGATAGGATGATGCTCAGAAAACTGTTGCGCATCGCCTCGTCTGATCAGATTTGGGACGGAAATATCTATGTTCAATATCAAAAATTGTTCATCCAGAGCAACCAATCATGCCTTCGTAGCTCAGTGGTAGAGCGCGTCACTAGTAATGACGAGGCCGTCAGTTCAATTCTGGCCGAAGGCAATTCTTTTTTGTCCCCTGGAGCTTAGTGGCTGTGAGTTTTGTATGCGTTTGGTCGTATATATGTGAGTGTATTGTTTTTTTTTGCCTCGATGAAGAAGATGAGCTTGTTGGACTGTTCACTATGATAGATGTAACGTACAATCGAAAAAAATAAAATAAAAGAATTACTAAGTATTCAAGTGATAAGTGTTTATACATGTGATGTAGGATTCTTGATTAAACATTGTTTTCAAAACTTGTATACTAGCCGCTGGCTATACGTTTTCTGTTCGAGTGATGTAGAATATGAAATCTATGGTGTCATTACATCTGAACCATGTGAGTTGGAGGAGGCCTGGTCAACCAACTTCCTTGTTGGTTTAATTCCGCCATTTTCCCTGTGATTACCTTGATACAACTGCCGAGCGATTGAACAACTATACTTGGCAGCAAAAGCTTCTCTACTCTGCCTTGGTGACCGTGACCTGGGTGCCAATACTCTTATCTGGTTGCACAGAATCTCGTGGTGTACGTGCTATACAAGGAATGGCATTGCCTTGTTCATTCCCAGTCTTTGTGATGGCCTCTGTATCAAACGCAGGATTTTGCTCCTCTTCGTCGTTGTTCCGAAACAAGGCGTAGAAGACGATTGTCGTGAGAGCCATGGCACCGGCCAGACTGGAGTAGAAAATCATCAAATATGGGTCGCGAGCCGCTTCAGCAATTGCCATGGCAAACATGGATCCGACACCGGTGATGAGCATGTTGATGGATTGTACGAGGACTTTCATTTCCTTGGGCGAATGCGTCTCTGCGTATTCCATGGCCGTGGTCATAGCATAGACCTCGCCCACGGCCATGAGCACAAATACGGGCGTTTGTGTCCAAATGTTCGGTCGTTGCTGGGCGACCAGATGATGGCCCTCGCATGACGAGGGGTGATTGAAACAAGGCGGGGAAATGTAGATGAAGTGCTGTACCACGGCCGCGTACACCATGGAGAGCGAGACAAAAGTAAATCCAATGGCGATGCGAGTAACGGGTTTGAGGTAAATGCGTCGCTTGGACAGTGCTGGATCAAGAACGTATTCGACCAATGGACTGATGACGATGCACGCGACCTGGTTCATACTAGGCACGACTTCGTTGGGTGTCTGTCCTTTGTTCATGTCACCTGCTTGAGATATCAAATTGTTCTGCATTTGGTCGAAGCAGATGTAGAACATGATGAATGCTAGACTAAGAATATGTCAGCTTATCTGTGCTGGGCGGGTGGAGAGAGAGGTACCGACAGGACCCTACAAGCACCTAATGCGCGTGTGATTTCATTGGAAAATTGGCTATTCCATGGCACTGTTTTGCCTCGATTCGCAAGCTGGTAAGCAGGATCTGTACGCGACATCTTAAACCCGTTGCGCGCAGCACAGCCAAGTACATTTGCCGCTGGTATCATTACATTGTCTGCAAGCGGAGGTTTTACTATGAAAATTAGCAATAATCTTGTACCAAGGCCGGCGACGGGTCATACCGAAGTATTTCTTGCCAGCAATGATGATGGAAAAGGCCATGAGTGCACAGCTGCCGCCCAAGACAAAGGCGGGAAAGAAGCCGGAAAACCTCTCGATGCAAACAATTGGGAAGACCAAGAGTGCACCTACATTGCCAACCCAAAACAGGAGAGTATATATGAACTTGAGGGTAAGTTCAGGATCGACCACGACGACTTCTTCAGTCGAAGCAGCTGGCAGCCATTTGGAGAATTTTGTATTGTCTAATCGCTTTCGAAGGAAATCCAAGTATCGATTTCGAGACGGCGGACATGTTCGAAGTCGTGGGGTCCTGTCTTTGTACTGTGCAGCAATAAAGGATCTAACAGTGGCTTGCGACTGGTAGAATTTAGTAAGCAGTGCATATGCTTTGTAGTAACAAGGGAGACGTACACATCCGCCTCCCAAGGCGATCAAAGCCATTGACACGAGTAAACCCGGTAGGCCGGCTCCTCGGTCAAGCATAGTCGGGTAGGAGCTGATGGCCAAAGTAATGCATCCTAGCACGTACACTCCTAGGCTGATGACCAATGTCTTGTACTGGCCCACGCGGCTGTCTACCAGTGGTGCAAAGAGGATTGGGCAGGTGAAGTAGACGACGAAGAAGCCGCAGAAGATGCGTGTTGCTGTTGCTTGACCGAGACCCAGGGCTCCCGGGGTGCCTTCTATGGTGTAATTCCGAGGATTCTCCATGTAATTTTCTGTAGCACGGCAGTGTCAGTGGTGGCCGTGGTCAACTGACAATAGGGAGACGGAGAAAACGTACGCCAGGGCGCAGAGACTATAGTCAGAAAAAAGTTAGTTGTTGGTAGACCAGAGTTTGAAGGCGTACCTACTGCCCCAAAAGGCTGCTCGCTCCCAGAAGCCTACTACAGCCACTATCCATACCATGGTGGGAACTCGGTCTGGTACACGCCTCAGCTTGCAGGTGCCATGTTCGCTCTCTGACAGGTCAACGCTAGACGCCTGCGTGGTTGAGCTCTCAGGTTGCCTTTGTCCGAAAGTCAGAGTCTAGCGCGATGCGGCACTGAGATAGCAACTCACTTGTTCATTGTTTGATGCCGCAGTGAATCAAAGCACTCTGCTTCCCCGTGGGCTATATAGTGCAAATAAGAAGGGTTTGCCAACTGAACACTGCCGAGATTTGCGCTATATGTACTAGGTGCTTCCTAGAAGTTTCCCTCCATACAGATAGACGGGTGCCTGCACGCCACTCTCCACGTCTCAGGTTTGGCTTTGATGCAGGCACTTGGGCCAATGAGCCAGATTGTACCTCTGGATTACAGCATACAAAACCTCTCAACAGGTCATGTTCCCAAACTTGAGCTTCGGTTATGATGTATGTGTTACATACGTGGTCCTCGCCGGTGGCCATACCCTTTACTACAGGCAAGTATGGTGATATAGCAGCGGGGGATATCCGCACAGTCATTACATTATGTCCTTGAGTGTACCTGGAAGAATCAACGGAGCAGCCTAGACTAGCGGGAAGGGTATGCGAAGTGATTGAAAAAGGCAAGGTGTTAACCAGAAAGATGTTTCGAATGGCGACGACCAAGACCAAATTAGTCAAGTGAAGGCTGTGGCTTTCCAATGGCGCGAGCATTTTGGATCCGGAGAATATGGCTGGCCAAGCCAAAATTATAGCTGGACAAGTGCCGATTCAGCTGGTCGCGTCATCCAAGTGCTGTACAAAGACAGCTCACACTTGTATCATGAGTACTCATCACCAGGCACTGCTGATCTAAGGCTCAGGCCAATGTCACAGCGTGACCAGTCCAGGTTGTTTGTTATGCACAGTAACTCGATGCAGGGAAACAGAAGGCGGAAAGTATAATCGGGCTTCAATGGCGGTGAGAAGGTAGACTGGGTAGCACAGCCATCAACTGGACAGCCACAGTAACTAACGGTCAGGCCTTAGTGCACGCCCTGTTGTTTGCTAAACGCGCGTTTTCTCGGTGGGATTCGATGCGCATACAGTCGCAACGGATGTGTACACACATATATTGATGTCTGTGTGGGTGTGTGTGCGCACATGTATGAGATGAAGATGGTAACGAAGGGGGTCGAAAACATGGAAGCGCGTCGCGTCGGACCGTGGGGGGTTGCAGCAGGTCATGGGCGGCAAAGGGCGGGGGAAGACCGGGCTAGAATGCGCCCATAGGCAAAAGTATGTATAGTAAGGCCTAGGGTGCACGCGGCCCATAAATTCCATCCTCTGCCGCTAACGCCGCGCCATCAACATCCTCTATTTTTTTTTCCTCTTGCTCTCTCGACACAAACTCGCCATACACGCCCACAATGTATCATCTGGATGGAAACCCGTCGTCGTCGGATCACACCCTCTTCAAGGACCTGCTCAAGATGACGACATCCAAGTGGCAGTCGATGGTGAAGAAGGACCCAGCCCCAGTCCAGGTCCAGGTCGAAGCCAACACAAGACCATGCGTGTCAAGAAGCTCCACCCAGCTCTCTCTGCCAAAACCATCCGAGTAGGCTTCATGCGCCCCGACTTGGGTGCAGTCGGCCAAGCCATCTCGCACATTACAAGACTGTCCCATATTACCCGGTCGGGCCTGTCCTACGCCCGGTAAACCCGCAACCACTATAGACGACAGCTCAAGGGGGGCATTGCGTCTTCCCCCCCAAAAAAACCCATGGATCAAGCAGCCCGCGTTGGCTCCCTGCGGACTATTGGCCGACCCTACCATCTAGAACCAGATATCATGTCCACAAGCAAGACGCGCCATCAGTGTCACGAACCCCTCATTACTGGAAACTCCTTCGGCAAAACCATTGTCCACTCCGGCAGTTTACCACGATTTCGCTTCCCCGACGGACTTCAACATCCATTGCTTGTCGACTAAACAATGCCGCTTTGTCAATGTATATGGCACGAGTCTGCACGCGAACACCCCGTATACATGCACGTGCATATTGTGTGGTGGGGCCGAAGCTAGTAGACGCAAGCGACAAGCTACCGAATACACTACTTTTGTACGGTGCCGCAAGAAGCCTGTCGATTAATGGACACACTGCAGAATGTACATGGAATGTGAGGCCTTGGCTTTGTCTGTCCACCTAAAGCCTATTTGTTTTCTATTAGAAGGCTGGGAGCTTATTGACTCAATAACTGTGCTCCATGCAAATTAGACTTCCCCGTGGTCGGAATATCTCGACTCGGCGAAAAGGCGGTTGGTTACATGGTGTATATTAGTTAACTAAGAATTTTTTTTTGTACAAGTGCCTATGTGGTAGGCGCGCCCTAATGATAATACAACCCCGACCACATCCACAAATGCAGTTTGGTCAAGACTTACAACGTTCAAATTGCGTGATAGCCAGCCCGCAGTATTTTCCCTATTGAACCTGACCTTGACACAATCACACTGCCCTAGAACTTGACGCAGTAAAGACCCAGGATCAAGCCGTCATGTGGCCAGCAAATTGTTTCGTCCTTGGCCTGACCCTGACCCGTAGTAGTGTTGGTGTTCGGCTACCGAACATTCTTGAAACTGGATCCCGGCTTCTCCGGGATCAATCGCATTCCCGCAGTAGTAATTTCGGGACTTTACAAGATTTTCGCAAACTTCTGATCCAGTTTGCCAGTTTGTAGACAAACGAATTCCTCAGAAATCAACTTGTGGTGCGATACTACTAGCTTCCGTTTACAAATCGCCTCCCCCGCAAAACAACCTGTCCGCAGGCGTTAACGCATGATTTCTCGCGGAGAAATGCCCTCGGCGTCCGGCGCAAATACATCCGGTTTGGGTAGTAGGTAGTAGCAGTAGAACTTGGTCGTGTGGTGTCTTCGGAGAAATAACCCCCTCCCCCCCTCCCATGCTTGACGACTTCTTAGTACTACTACTATCCTGACTCGCGATTGCGACAACGCCGTATGTGTCTTTCGAGATTATCTCTCCGCGCAAACCGTTTTTGTGGAATGTTACATGCCGGATTAGGACAGGAAAATGCTTGTGCTTGGTACATGTCTTTGTGGACACTTCGCTCATGCCTCCGCAAGTCGGCTTTTAGCGCAAATGCCGAAGGGCAGTGCTGACAGCGATAGCGTCGACGATGCTTGCGGTTGAGATGCATACTGAAGGCCCATTTCTTAGCAAAAAAATAACAAAGCTATCATTCGCATTCCATTGCTTGACTTACTTGAGCTGCCCTTTGGTAGGATACGTTGTTTCGCACGCGTCGCAGTCGTAAGACTCAGCTGTCTTTCCGGATTGTGTAGTACAAGCAGGCCCATCTGCGTCACATGGCTGCGCGGACTCACCACGCCCATCCCGGCCAGTATCCGACAGTTCACACGACTTTTCGCTGTTTCGAGAAGAACTGTTGTATTCGATAGGCGAGTCCAGGAATGGATCATCGGCGGAAACACGTGTTGTAGCTTCAGAAGGGGACGAGGTTCGAGGCGTTGATATACTCGTTAGTGCCACAGTCTGTAGACTCTCTTTACTACTCTCTGAGTCGATGCTTCTAGACATGGCCCCTCTCTTTTGAAGCCAGGGAAATATGACTGGATTTGGAGCGAGCTCTGCATCCCAGGGGCTAATGCACTGCTCTTCGCCATTCGTTCCACTGACCCTTTGTCTCGCCCAGCCAAGATGCGCAGGAGCTACAGTGAGTAGCTGAGATGAGCCCTCTATATACACTAATCAGTGAAAGCTAATACGCTTTGAATAATTTGACGAACCGCTCTGTGGCACGATACGTTGTAGGTATGAAGCCTTGTCAATGCCCAAGACTCGATCGGCTGTGACGGCTCGTGCAGGTTTCGATGTCTTGTACCTTTCTTGCCTCGCCCATATGGAATCGACAACTGGCGGACGCTCATAAGGAGGTGGGTTCAAAATTGCATCTTCCCCGTTAGTATGCTCGAGATCGCGGAGCTTTCTGAAGGGATCCAGCTTGCGTCTCCTGATGCGGTCTCTCATCCAGACCCAAACCATCGGTGTTGCCAGAACGGCTACGATAGCGAGACAAATACCAACAAACATGACGGAATCTGCTTTCGAGCTCCTCCCATTGCGCGGTAGTAATGGTCGACTTCTCCCTTGTGTTTGACGCGACATCTCTCTCGACATGGGTTGGAACAAATTTTGCATCATATGCGCCTTTCGTGAAGCCATGATTCAGAGAGGCCTCACAGTCAGGTTCCCCGTTTGCAGTGTTAGTGACTGCTTGCCCCTCCAGAGCATGAAATCCCTTTTACGACAGCACTGGCTTGTTTGTAGTTGCTTGGTGCCATGACGATTTGAGGCTGAGGCTGGGAGGCATACATAATTTGGCGGCAGGACGTGATTGGGTAATCATATTCGTCGGGTGGATGGACATTAGCACATACGAGAGACCTTTTGATTCGACTGATCTGACGCGAATCCCATTTAGGAGTTGTGGCTTCGATATTAGCCCATTTGGCCCCCGGTTAATGTCCTGAATGGAGCTCTCGTGTGGCTTACATGGGTCGATTTCCCATAGTTCAGTTGGGTACATGTTTTACTGTGATACAGATATCACTCCATGGGATAGAGAAAAGCTTACATAAGAGTCTTGGGTATTTTGTATCAACGTGCTGTGTTGTCATGTTGCTGGCGTGGGAGTACGCAGCTCATCTGTGAGGGGCAGCAAAAACACCAGGAAATCTCACCGGCAGGGAGGCGCCGCCACCAACTGATCCTAAGCAATCCTTCGATTCGTGGACAAACTATGCGCACCCAGACATTATCCACAGGGCCCATGCTGCACTGAATACACCATAGGGTGGCCGTACATTGGTTTTGTTGGTGTCGTTCGCTACTCGTATCCTTTTAATAGTAGATGTCTAGAAGTTTGCAGCTTCAGCTTTCTAAAGTTTGTTGTGCAGCACGAATTTCTCGAGGGCAGCACATTGTTGAAGGAGTTTTGCAGGAAGTTCGGATATGCCACAGCTGGTTGAACTTTAAGCAGTCCATAATCCTTGTTTATATGCCTAAGTTCACTCTCACCCACTCTGTTTTTCACTACTTAAAACTTGAGACAAGCGTGTTCAAAGAAGGAAGTCTCGAACACAGTATCCCCGCGACAGGGGTAATGATCTGAACCGAAGGCTTTTCTATGAAAAACGCTTAATAAATGCAGCATGCAGTGCAGAAATGACTTGCAGGCTACTCGTGAAGATGGCCGCACAAATTCGGGTAACTCATGAACGAATAGCGGCGTTGTTTTGCTGTCACCCCTTGAGTACAACAAGGAAGGTGGCCATTCCCTTGGACAATGTATTGTATATTATAGTATTATTTCCAAGAGTCCATTGATGATCTCAACACAGACATAAAGGGTTGGAGATGGGGAACATGTATCAGGTGAACGCGTAAAGAAAGGAAGAAGTAAAGGATTCCCATTGAACGATTGAGTGTTGCTAAAGTACAGAAATATTGCCAACCAATGTAGAAAAGATAAATCAGATCTTATCGAAGCCAAGTTGCTTATCAACTAGTACGTCCAAGCAGCCTAGTTCAGACCCTCGAACAATTGCCCCTATCCTTTACAATCATCGGAAAGATGAAACTCAGGCATACCCACCACGGCGATATCGCCAGAGTTCTTGGTTCCTTCCATCACGATGCTCATCCAGATGACTTCCTTGACCATAGTATGTCGCATACGCCGCGTTCAGACTTTCATGGTGTTCTCGTGTATGTCGCTTGATAGAGATCCATAAGCTTCGTGTCTTGCTTGGCTCTTTCAGTGTGGATCCGCATGTAGAGGAGGTGATGGATGTAGCAGAAGAAAGCGATTTCCAGGGGTTCAGCTTGTCAGTCGATGTGCGAGGTGTTGTTGTTGCAGACACGGACATGGCTGGCGAACGTGTTGTGGAGTTTTTGTGGTCTGGTATGGTACTTTTTGGCCGAGTTGGTGTTTTGAACTAAAGGTTTTGCAGGTGAATTGAGTGGCCCTGTTTCCTCTTGTTACGATGCGACGTGTTGGTTGTGATGGTTGCCAGAGAAAGGCACGAAAAGGAAATATGGGTTGTGATTTGTCCGGTTCAGGGATACTGGAGTGTCCTTGCGTGTAGCCGTGCCGCAGTGCAATCAGTGTGTGTGTGGGCGCGATTGCGTCTGTAATACCTTAGGTCCCAGTGATGGCTCTTATTGATCTTGGGTCGGCATCACACTTCTTTATATACGGCTCTTTACTTTACCGTTCGCTGGTACTTAGTCAAGCTCTGCAAGCTCCAACCTTGTGACTGCATTATTCTACACGATCACGCCCTTTTGCTGTGCCAAAAGTTACAAATCTCTCAGTCGTCACGTCTAAAAGTCAAACATGGCTCGAGCGGAGACTGGCATACCTCCGCGTCCCCACAGTATAGCCAGTAGCGTGCATGATGTTCAAGCCACTCACTCCCAGTTTGGGATGCGGCTAACTTTACAAACGGTGAATGACGTGAGGTTACCTGGTTTCTGCAGCCAACCACCCGAAAGCCGGGTCACTTCACCTTGTCGATGCAGGGGTGGTGTGCAGTGTGCTACTGGATACATCCCAGCAAGAAGTGAGTAACGTGTGGAACACGAGAATTGACAAGTTGGGCGTAGGGCGCGCGCCTTATCGAGATTTGCTAAGCGAGACGTGGGCTAGCAATTACGCGCCCTTTGCATGTCAAAGACCAAGCGTCAATAGAGAACATGAACACCACATGACTCACATTGACAAGTGATATCAGCGAAGAACAGGGCGCGACTGCGGCGAGTATAGAAGCGAGGATGCGCCACCAAGATACAAATTGTCATCATTAAACATGATAGTATTATTATCAAAGATATGTCGTTGCCGCTTCAATCAATGGCTTTCTCCATACAGTATGCACATACAGGTGACATGGTCAGGCTTTGACAACTACCTGCCAAGGTAGTGTGTTGTCGAAAAAGAAAGTCGCCTTTGGCTGAGAAGCAAGATTGACATCAGTCATGTTGCAAATCTTGGTAAAATCGCCAGCTTCAGCACGCTTTCTCTGGATGATTTGCTGGTATTCTGACAAGGGGCACGAAGAGCCTGGCCCGCTAGTACATCCTGTGATGGGGTAAACGACATCATTGATGCGGATGCGCATGTACACATCATTCAGGTTTGTGCCATTGCGCCTCTGGTGGTAACGGGAGGTGCTGCTGGGAGCAGCGGCTGGGCAGGACAAGCGTTCAAAAGCAACTGTTCCACGCATCTTGACTACTTGAGAAGATCGAAACAAGCGATCAGGAAGTGACGCGTTACCGGGAAGTGGAGGCTGGCTATCAAAAACACCGATCATGGCAGCAAGCTGGTTGATCTGTCCATCGTTGGCGAAGTTGGCCATGATGTTGGGCGGATTGAAGGTCCCGTTGGCAGTCTTGTAGGTTGCATTAGGACCGTCGACAAAGCGCTGCACAGCCATGTCGATGACTGGTAGCATCTGGTATTTCTCGATATCTGAGCCGAGACCAGTGCCGTACCAGTAGCGCAGGTCCTGAGCATACTCGTACTGCAGGATCTCCTCCTCGGTAAGAATGTCGCAGAATGGGCTACGCCGGCCGGTTATCTGTGTCTCGAAACCGCACAAATATGGGATTTGATCGACTTGGCCGTTTGTCAAGTTCAAGCCTCCGTGGATCTGGGAATTGAGTCTGGCGGCAATTGGTGTGAGGTAGATCGAGTCCCATACTGGCTTGACAGGGCTACCCTCGTCGTCGTCGTAGGCCTTGCAAAGGTCGCTGGGGGCGAGAGAGTTGCCCCAGCTAGCGGGATTGCTTGCATTAAGAGCATAAATAGTGGTGAGGTCGGTGGCATTGGGACCAACAAAGCCTTGTGCGAACAGACGAGCGCTGTCTCGTACACGGGGCCCGGAAGTGTAATAGTTGGACCACATGGTAAAGGGAGTGTTGTACTCGTACAAGTCGGGGTAACGAAGGCGCCAGGTGGTACCCATCTCGTGGAGCTCCTTCCAGCCAGTTGGGCTCAAATTGGCAATTTGAGCCTCAGGGTTGGACAAGACGGGCTTCCAGGTCTTGAGGAAAGCAAGCTTTGGGTTGGTGACGGTGAAGTTACCGGCGGCCTGGATGTACTTTGAGAATTCCACCCATCCGTTGTAGGCACCCCTGTCCGGGTAGCGCGAACCATGGCGAGAGAAGAAAGCTAGAAAGGTGTTAGTTTGACTTATCCGATGGTCTGGCGGGCAGCAGGGCAACATTACCTGCCAAATCAACCTTGCATCCCTCAGGCACCTCGGACGAGATGCCGGTTGTCTCCTCGCCCGGATACCATTGCGCATTGCCGCCAATGTGTTGAAAGATGCTGAAATCTTGCTGGGCGGCAGCTGCAGTGCTGCTAGCTGCAAGAGCCAATGCGAGAAGCTTCATGGCCGTCGATGGAACTGGAGAGGTGGACGGGGGCTACAGAAGCCATGTTGCTGGGAATGTGTATGCACTCTTATACGCGTACGGCGGCCATGTACCCATGGTGCATGAAGCTCTCGTATTGACCAAGAGCGTTAGTATCGGAGATGAGGACAAGGCGATGCTTCCTAAGGCGGTAAGGATGCTCAGGTACTCGATACACGTGGGGGCAAGACCAGCAACTGGCTGGCTGGCTTGCTCGCACTGCGGCGTCGACTGGGCGGGATCCTTCACGCCGATACTGAGAGTAATGCCATGTGTGCCTGTATTCCTCCAAGTTAGTACACATGTACATGTACTTGGGCCTGCCATGCGGACGCGTTGTAGTGGTGGTGATGGTGGTAGTGACGATACATCCACCCACTTCACCGCCCATGCAACTGCAACCGCCACTTCTTCTCCCCCAGCCAACCAATCAAGCCTCCGTCGCTCCGATTAGTCACACACGTGCTTATCGATACCCGACCCACCATCTCGACAGTTGACCCGCCCACCATTACAACCCGCCGACAACAGACAGCATTTGCATAGTCATGCCCATCCTCATGTCTCCCAGGTGACTATCTCAGACGAGCCCCTCACCGTTTCCTGAACCTTCGGACCATGGCTGAGCCCAAGCCGCGCCAGCGCAAATTTGCCCCCCGGTCACGCACAGGCTGCTTGACTTGTCGAACTCGGCGCAAAAGATGCGATAACGCGCAGCCTCAATGTGCCAACTGTGCACGACTCAACCTCAAGTGCGAGTGGCAGCCTCCACGCAAGATTGTCTCAGAGCCATCCTCTCCGCCCTCTGCGTCCAAAAGCCCCAATCTCCACACTACGCTTTCTTTACGCCCTGGCCTCGATCCATGGGATGCCCTGCCCGGAGACCACAGAGCTGAAAGAATGCATTTGCTGCAATACTACGTAGAGGCTTTCGTACCCAGTGTCCAGGTAGCCCCAATACCTACCAGTTTCTACACCAGCCTCTACATGCCTTGGTCCTTTCAGATTGAAGGTATGCTAGATGCCATACTCGCCATTTCCTCCGCTCAGCTGGCACGAAGAAGTCACGATGACAATCGTGCCAGCCATCTGCGAGCAGTCTCAACCCGCCATGAGAAGAGGTGTTACGACTTTATTCGGGAGCGCTTGTCCCCCTCTGGTGGACTACCAAAGGATACCTATCAAGTCACGGCCGTCATCTTAATCTTGGTTGGCCTGGAAGCTCTCAATGGTGTCAAGACGACTAGATGGATATCTCAGTTGAAGAGTGTTCAGCGCATTCTAAACTCACTTTCCCCAGAGCAGACCATCATGGATTGCGTCGAGGTCGACTCTCTACATCGCCACTTTACATACCACTTTGCCTCTGCCTCACTCATGGCCCGCGTTTCCAATCCCGGAAAGGCTGGCTCACCTGACCAAGGCTTGCTCTCAATCAGCGCTGCTCTTATGCCAGGCACTATTGATCCTCTCATGGGCATCTCGTACCAGCTGTGTGACCTCATTTCCCGCATCCAATACATCAACGTTTCAAACCCAGCTTTTCCGCTGACCACAGAAGCTTCTTTTCATGTGATAGAGCAGGGCATACAACATTGGAGTTATGACAATCCATTCGCATTAGGCGTCGATACCACCATAGCACTCGACCTCGTCTCACTCGCAGAAGCCTACCGTCTTGCCGCCCTCATTCAACTTTACCGTACTTCAACAAGTCACTCTCATCTCATTCCCGGCTGCGCATCCCGAACCATGGATTTCATTGCTCGCATCCCCCCAGGAAGTGCTGCTGAGTCAAGCTTACTCTACCCAATATTCCTAGCTGGCGCAGAGCTGGACGATGAAGCAGCTATTGAGCAATGCTTCACAAGACTGGACGGTATTCAAAAACGCAATCGCTATGAGAATGTAGAGTGTGTCCAGAAGGTTCTCAAGGAGGTTTGGCGGCCAAAGCTTCAAGGCGGGCGGAGACGTGACTGGGAAGAGGTAGTGCGCGAGTGGCAATGGTCCTTCACCCTTGGATAAGCATCGAGTCGCGTCACTCCTTATTCCACTCGCTCTATACTATAACTCTATATATTATTCTCTATAATTCTATATATGTAATAAGATTAGAAACATCTATAGTACTATAAAGAAGAAAAATCTATCTCAAGCTTACGTTAAGTATAGATCTACTAGAGCGCCTATTTATATATTATAGTATAATATATAATTAAGCTTAAACTATGAAAGAGCTAACTTATAATTAAATAGATAGAATAAGCTAATAGCTAGGCACTATGAAGTACTAATTAAAGAAGATGCCTATCTATATATATAAAAGAAGATTATAATATATACTACGAGCTAGTTACGTAATACTATACTATAATACAGTGTATGCTATGTGTCTATGCAGTGTATCCCGTGTGTATACGCAGCGTATAACCTTTCGAAATTACTTACTTGCAGCAAGCACTTATAAGCCGCTATGTTGTCTAGAGTAGGCTTTATACGAGATTTAGACTTTATTAAACTCCCCTCACTAAAGCGTGCCGCTCAGCAAAGTATCTTTAGAGTTTGGTTATTTCAACTATGCTTCGGCGTGTTAAACGCGGGTCTTTGAAGAACAGATCTTCCAGGGCATCTATGCACCTGGGTAGGTAGTGCCGCGAGTTGACTTCTTCCCAACTCCTCCGGTAGATACAATCTGCAGCCCATTAGTAGTGAGACTCCAAAAATGTTGTATAAAGTCTGACTGTTTTTCGCACAATATTAACTACTTACAATAAGCTCTATTTACCATAGTCTTGTGAGCCCTTCAAATCCTTCACCAGACTCGCAACGTCCCCGTATCTCGATCTAGTTATCAACTTTTGTCTCCACATAGACTTGCTCGAGAACTAGACACGGCCAACAAAATGCAGCTTCCAAGCTGGGCTACATTGTTGACCCTGCTCGCCACCCAAGTCGTCGCTAAGCCTCAACTTACCCACGAGTGCAACGGCGTCGGTGTGACTAATGCTGTAGTAAGTGCGGTCTCTAGCAGGCTGCGTGCGTACACTTCACTCTGAAAAACACGCTAACTCCTGGTCAAACAGAGTATGATTGACGCCTTCAGTTGTGATCGATCTAGAGCTGACTACAGCTATAGCGTTATTTCGCACCTGGCTAAGCTAGTGATCTCTGTTAGTAGTTTAAACAGAAATTCGTTCATGATTGGTGCGTGGTTCACCACCTTGAGCTCAATGGGTGTAATTGGCTCGGTATATGTGCAGCCAGAGAGCACTATGTTCTATCTAGCAGAGAGCTCTGTCTTATTAATATCCTTCTAAAATGCGCGTCGGCATTTGCTGCCTCTGTCGCGGTCTGCGCTACTTGTATTGGTGCGCCGGAGATAGAGCCCCTTGACATTGCAGCGTGCATGGCAGCTGCGGGAACTGCCATGGCTGCGTGCGCAGATTGCGGGATTTAAGGAGGTTATTAAGGCGCCGCTAGATCCCTAATGTCTCAAGATGCGGCATGGGATCATATAGAAAGGTGGTTGGCAGCAATTGTGTCGATAGGTGCTACTAAGGACAGCCACGCATCGTCGCTATTTCCATTAATCATTATTCTTTATAGTCTTAATAGATTATTAAAGTCTTATTTTTTATCTTTTTATCTCTAAAATTCTACGTGTATCTAGTTTACTAACATAAAGAGGATTATAAATATAAACAAGAAGGTATTTAGATGACGTTATATATAGATATGTAGAGAAAATGGATTTACCCCGAAAGCGTCGTCGAATTTCCGAGATAGAAGGGTCTAGTACGCATTACGATTATAGTAGAGCGCTCTAAGTTAGCTGATAACGGCGGGGTGGATGGCATAACAAAGGTTGGTTGCAGAGCTTATTGGAGGTGTTCACGACTTATATATACTATTCTAGTAAGTAGTCACTCGTATTAAAGCGTCCACTAGTAATGTATGCTCGGATGCACGCTGCGTATTGAGCCAAAAAGTGGGTACTACATCCTTTTTAGCTGCAGGCGAGAACAGGCATGCTTACCTATAGAGTAACGCCCGTGTGGAACGCAAAGGATGCGTTAGTGCATGAGAACATATAGGTCTCGCATGAGCGCCCTCCAATCTCATGGCCGGGCAGACACAGCCAATGACGCTACTCCCTTCATGCAGGTAAGATCACATTCCTAGGTAGTCCAATGAGATCTTCAGATTACCTACTAAACTATGTCATCATACTTACGCATAACGCTAGAAGGCGATTGCACCACAACTGACCTTAAAAACTTGATCTGCACTGCCTTCGCCTTTATCCCATCCCATTTATCGTTACAGATATTCATGCACCAATTCGTACCCTTCTATCACACTAAACATACACTTAGCACGAAGGGCGTTACTTCTTTCTACGTTTCATATGTCACAACAAGGGGATTGTTCTCGTTCTTCACAAGGTATTCTGTCCTTATACAACCTTTTTCGATTTCTGTCTTCCTAGTGTATAGTCTAAAATATAGCAGAAAGAGACAAGGCAATGCAGTCTAGGACTAAGTCCCTGGTCGGTAGCAACCAAGATCAGAAAAATGCAGATGGAGAATCAACTTTGGATAAGACGCCAAGTACTATTATTCTAGGCATCCCCTTCTCCAAACATCTGTATACATAACTAAGATCCTTGATAAGTGCCTAATGTTATTGATTCGTCACCCCATTCGTGTACGCAGTCTCCAAGTCAGGACGACAACGTTTCTGAGCAGGAGTGGGCAGTTGTAACTAGACCCAAAGACGCCACAGATATCGGTACTGGTGGAATATCAAGTCACTTCAGTTTTCAGCTTGGTTGGGGGACATGGAAGTTTACTTTGTTTAGCTGGGATGTAGACATAAAACATACCCACAAAGACAAAGGGAGTAGTACACAACAGGAGCGATAGGCAGCACTGTGCATAGATACAATCAATAGGTCAGTTCTCTTACAGAAACAAGTCAATGATTCATTGAACTCCTTTGAAACTAAAAAGGCGGGTAAAGATACGCCAAAAGCAGAGAAATGACCCGCCCGTCTATTAGCGTTGCATACTTGTTCAGCTGAGGCTAACAGTCTGACAATAGCCGATCTTGAAACTAATTACATGCTACCAAAAAGCCGATGTATGACCCAGGCACAAAATCGGCACCCTCGAGTCGAAGTGAGCTCGAGACATGGAAAGGCAGAACTCGACAGCCTGAGGGGTTGCGAAATTTTTTCACTTCTTTGACAGTCATTTTCAGTGGTCATTTTGCCCACTTGCTGGCGAGCCCACTGTTGCTAAATTGAATTAATCAAGAACATGAAAGGAGACATGGCGTATTGATTGTGCGGTGGAGAGCCCTACGCACACACAACACTGAGATCCACGGTTCCAACCTACGGGACTATGTTTGAACACGGATGACAGAAAATAATTGCAAAAACATGCAAAGATTGCCATCATGTCGAAAACGCGGCAGACATATTCGGAGTATGAACACTAAACACGATATTGGGGTCCATAGGGGCACCGTAAATTTTCATGGAGCGACACTACTGATGGTCAGCACATCCAAACGTAGCTCTGTCATGTTACAAAAAAAGTTTAGAAAGCCGACGAAATGTATACATACATTTAGTTGCCGTTGAGGGCTATCGTGTTTATTGCCCATCTAGCTTATTCACTTTGGACATAGACCGCAGTCTTCCAATTCATCACCTCAAAAAGAACATAAACGATCGGTAAAAGTTACAAGGAACACGCTGGCAACCTTCTAGCTTCTACTCCTTGTAATTTATTTTCGTTTTTGACACTTCAAAAGACCTTTACGCCCCGAAGCCGTCTAACCATCAGTACAAGTTCATCTCAAAATCAATCATAGAGACGTACGTCTTTTTCTGTATATAAGTGGGGCAATCGCAATCACAAATAAGCTGCCTCTTTTCACAGCAATTCCGGATGTCGGAAAGCTGCTCAGAGATCGAGTCGGTGTGACTGTCTTTACCACCCACAAAGTTTCCGCCAAGTCTATCACACCAGGCTTCGATAGCAGCATTGTCGACATAGTCGCCAACGCATTTAAATGCGTTGGCGCCAAGAAGTAGGGTGGCGACCGGAGTGGGGCTGGAGAAAATATGCATCTTGATCGTTGGTGTGTTGGAGTTTGGGAATAGGCAACGTTTGATATAAGAGGAAGTGTATGTAGCGGGAGGCTGATTTTTCATCAGCTTTGATGCGTAAATGTACTTTTTATGTGTTAAAACACTTGATAGTTACATACAGAGTCCATTTCTACATCCATGTCTAAAGGTGTGACGTGTTATCTTGCATGTTACCTTCAATTTCAGCACTTTATTGCATACCAAGGATTTGCGACTAGGCATACGGCGTGAGGCCAAAATTGAGCTTTACCGGATATTTTGCATATTAATTATCTGTTACTACGCCCACTGGACAGTAGTAGCTGAATGAAGCGAATTGCAGATCATAACAACCAATGATTATGATTCGTTTGATTCCCGAGTACAGAGTTCTGACGAATAGCATATTGCCTGATGGGAGAGAAAATCAAACGTAAAGTGCCTAGCATCGATGTTCGGTCGTCTGCGATCTCGTATAGTTCCATCTCGACTCTAATGCACTATTTCAAGTTAAGTCAATTCATCTTCCACACGTTAGTCACTCGTTTTGCTACACTTATATTTCAATTCTCTTTATGTACTAATTCTTAGCGAAAAATAATACGTGGGTTTCGGTTGATCATAAACTTAGAATATGCTACAGAATGAGAGAGTCATATACCTTCAATGATGTCCTCTAGTATTTCTCCTCAATCACATACGTACAGCGACTCCAATCAGGATCTTCCATGAGTCCCTTCAACTCCATGTCTGGCAGACAGACGAGGATGAGATAATCACCATTTGCTTCCTGAGGATAGATATAGAATGTGTTGACTGTCAATGGCAGGTGAGGACGACGTCCGAAGTCTGATTTCCCCAGAATACCGTAGTCGAATCCATTGACCTTCGCATTCATCATTGACGAATGACCAACATCGGTTTGAAGATTCATTCCTCCGGAATACATAAGCTGCATCTTATCATCGACAGAGTCAACAAAGGTGGCATAGGAGCGAGCAGAGAAGGCGTTGTTCACATCGTCGAGATCCTTGCGCAGTCGAGTCGCAACAGTAGAGAGTGGTGCGTCAACAAGCTCTTGGAACGTGAGGCGCGATGGAGATATGTACACCATCTGACCTAGATAACCTGGAGAAACTCCAAGTACCGGTCGTGTGTCGATGGCGCGGTTGAACTTCGATACTGTCGAGGGTGCTAATCCAGTTTTTATTCTCACTGAGGCTAGTGACTTCCAGAATAGGGCGCAAATAGCGTCATTTGGAGAGATGAAAGGAACGTCCGGATCATATCCAACAGGATCTTCGGCAAGCTTCTTGAGGTCTGCGAGTGCTTCCTTACGAAAGAGAAAGTTTTGCCACCTTCCACCGGGACGTGCGGGGACAAACTCGGGTGCTGGATCAGGCTTGAGCAGCCAGCTATGATCGAGAATAGGCTCAAATGGATCCAAAAGGCGAATTACATCACCTGGATCCTGGTTTGCAGCGGCAATGATATCTTCTGGGAAAGGCTCGTCGCGAAGAGCCGCGGAGAGGAGTGTGATGATTGTGAAAAGACCGGTTCCATCAACAACATTGTGTTGATTCGTGTATGTCAAAAGAAAGCCTCCTTTGACAAATGTAACTTGAATCATAGCTGGTGGTGCAGGTCCGATTACTGCAGTGTCGTATCGCTCAGGAAATCCTGGGTAAGGGCAGAGTACCTTTCCATCCAGCATGTAGAATGGTGCATTTGCAGCACACATCTCAGCGTAGGATGGTAAAAGATCGGTTGCATCTTTGATCTTGAGGAGGCCGTGAGGAGGAATGTCCGTTGGCCATGGCTCAACACGGATTGTGCCAGAAGTCCCGTTTTCACCTTCTGTATGGACAACTTGTCCAGTGAGCCATGGAATTGCCGCGAGAATTTTGCCAGTTGCTTCTCTAAGTGCAGAGATTACTATTTCTTGGGTAAGGTCTTCGCGCCATGGAAAGAGAGCGACGCCATGGTTGTATGTTTTGAGTTGAGGAAACTGTCCAAGGACATCGACACCTCGGGGTAAGCCAGACATGGTGAATTTGCTGGTTAGAATGAAGAAGTTTGATGAAGTTGATGATTGATGTGTTGTGTCTTCAATTGTTAAGGCCCGCTCACTTGTAGTTAAATCCGATAACTCATTCATTCATTATCTCTAGTGTTGGATCCAAGCCCATGGACTATACGTCGGCCTTACTGCTGTGATGGTAGGTTGAATAAAGAAACTCCGAACTCCGCCAGACTCCACTCCTGTGCCTCCGACTCTCACCGATCTTAACGTGCGGCATCCGCACTCAATCGATTCTTCGATCAAATAATCCATAATTGGCCCGAACATGCACTGAAAACGGGCATCGGAGTATCTGATCGTGGTATGGCGCTGTGGCACAAGCGTGCCCAGCACGTACGCGCAGGAGAAACAGTACCCTATTATGCGCCCCTTCATGCACTCATCATCACCTCCCATCCTTGAAACCTCTGAGCCGAACCCCAAGCAGCAGTTTCGCGATATCACGAAGAGTCGCAAAATGGTACAACCCAACACCAAGGTCGAGGTCGTCGAGGTCTCCGATGAAGGCCATTTCGAGGTCGCGATCATTGGCGGTGGAATTATTGGCCTGGCGCTTGCTACTGGCCTTCTTCAGCGTAATATCAGATTCACCATATATGAGCGAGCGCATACATTTCGCGAGGTCGGGGCTGGAATTGGCTTCACTCCAAACGCCGAACGGGCCATGACGGCGCTGAACCCAGCTCTTCACGCCGCGTTCCGCAAGGTTGCCGCGCAGAACGATGAGGACTACTTCTACTATCTAGATGGCTACCACAGCAGCAAGGAAGATCCTAAATTCGAAGAAACAATTCTTAAATTGTATCTAGGCGAGCGTGGGTTTGAAGGGTGTCGAAGATCTGACTACCTGGCTGAGATGGTAAAATTGGTCCCGTCAGAATACATTCAGCATGATAAGGATCTCGTCTCTGTGATTGAAAATGATGAGGATGAGAGGATTCACCTATCATTCCGAGATGGCACAACTGCGACGGCCGACATTGGTAAATCTTCCAAACGTATAAGCAGATCAAGCGCTGACAAGCTCCAGTGATTGGTTGTGATGGGATCCATTCGAAGATGAGAGAAATTATTCTTGGAGACAACCACCCCGCGTGCACTCCTTCCTATAGCCACAAATACGCAATTCGGAGTCTTGTACCGATGGATAAGGCTAGGGCCACTCTAGGAGTCTTCAAGACCAGCAACCGTGTAATGCACTGTGGTCCTGGTGCTCACGCCTTGACATTTCCAGTGGCAAACAACACGATCCTGAACGTTGTCGCTTTCGTCACCGACCTTGACGAGTGGACAGCACCAGACAACAAGTTTGTTGTTCCAGCTACCAAGGCCGAGGCGACTGAAGCGTTCTCAAAGTTTAATCCCGTGGTCCAAGATCTCATGGCTCTGTTGCCTGAGAATCTGGACAAATGGGCAGTATTTGACACACGCAAAGAGCCTGTACCCTCCTATGTTAACGGTCGTCTTTGCCTAGCGGGCGATGCAGCGCATGCTTCTTCACCCCACCACGGCGCTGGTGCAGGATGTGGCATAGAGGACTGCCTCGCCCTTGCCATCCTTTTGCAACAGGTGTCGGAGTATCCCAAGACTCTGCGCCCTACAGCTGCCCGCGTTGCCCTCGAGGTTTATAACAACGTCCGTTATGATCGGTCCCAGTGGATCATGGATACCAGCCGAGTCATTGGTGAGATCTACGAATACCAAAACCCGGAGTGTCTTTCCAATCACAAGAA
Organism: Bipolaris victoriae FI3; assembly: GCF_000527765.1. Lineage (NCBI taxonomy): Eukaryota > Fungi > Ascomycota > Dothideomycetes > Pleosporales > Pleosporaceae > Bipolaris > Bipolaris victoriae. Next base: position 24,846 of record NW_014575269.1, read on the forward strand.
GATTGCCCAGGAGATCCATGATCGATCGCACAAGATCTGGGATTATGACATCAACGCGATGGTGGATGACTCATGCAACCAGTTCACAATGGCGATGAAAGAGGTACCTTCTTCTGCGGGGAGCAAAACAACCTCTGAGCTTGATAAACCGCTTGTTGCTGACCCACCGGCGCCTTCCTATCTCTCTGGATTCCGACTGTAAGTACAGCGAAATGGCGCTCCCCAGCATCTGACGTTCATGAGGCATCACGAGACCATAGTTAGCTCGTGATATCAGAGAACAATAATGCATTTGCGCTAGAATAAGCTAATATTCTACTTTTACATAGATGGGCCTTCTTAATCTCCATGACGCTTGTATATTTCCTCATGATGCTGGACATGTCGATTCTTTCTACTGTAAGTTCATCTTCCAGCCGGCTTAAGATAAATTATTTCTGACTTGGGATCTAGGCAATCCCGCACATAACGGACGAGTTTAATTCCCTCCTTGATGTGGGTTGGTATGGAGCTGCTTATCAGCTATGCGCGTAGGTGTCATCTCTTCTAATACTTGTTATCTTCCTAACTCGCATTCTAGTGCTTCCTTCCAGCCTCTGACCGGAAAGATGTACGCTCGTTTCAACTCAAAGAAGATTTTCCTCGGTTTCTTCACAATCTTCAATATTGGGTCTGCTATCTGTGGTGCTGCGCAAACATCAGCCATGTTGATTGCTGGACGATTCATTGCTGGACTTGGGGGTGCTGGACTTATGAACGGAGGTTTCACGATGATACATGCCTCCATTCCTCCTGAACGTCGACCCGGAATGCTAGGATTTTTCATGGCCTGTGAGTTCTAGGCAAGCTGATATACAAGCAATCTACTAACAGAACTAGTCGGAAACCTTGGATCTGCTAGCGGGCCCCTTATAGGAGGAGCCATCACGGAGTTTGTGTCATGGCGATGGTGTATGTGTGCTTTTTGCCCGGTCATATTTATTACTGACACTTTTCAGGCTTCTACATCAACCTTCCCGCTGGTGCTCTTGTTTTCGCTGCCCTCCTATTCTTGAACGTTCCCGAAATCCTTGTTAAACCCCACTGGAAGGAAGTTCTCAAGCATCCGATGCGGGAATTTGACCTCATCGGATTTGGACTGTTTGGTCCCGCTGCGATCATGTTTTTCATCGTCCTAGACTTTGGCGGAAATCGATACGCTTGGGACAGCCAGGAAGTCATTGGCCTCTTCTGCGGAACCGGAGTCATGTTCGCCATCTTCTGTTTTTGGAACTATCGCAAGGGCATGTCTGCTCTGATACCCTTCTCAATGCTGGGGAAACGGATCGTATGGTCATGCTGCTCGACGATCTTCATCATTTCGGGCACAGTGTTTGTGACAGCGTACTACCTCCCTCTGTATTTTCAAGGCGTCAAGGCCGATACACCTTTTGAAAGTGGCTACAATTTTCTTCCTACAATTATGACACAGATCGTGTTCACTATTGTGAGCGGAAAACTTGGTAAGATGCCCGTCCTATATCACAACCTAGTCTGCTAACAGATCCGTAGTGCAAAGATTCGGTTACTATTTGCCTTTCATCCTTGTAGGTGGGGCATTGAATTCCATTGGATCTGGCCTGTTCACCACAGTCTCGACTTCGACAAGTGTTGCAAAGCTAGTAGGATATCAACTAATTTCCGGAACTGGGAGAGGTCTTGCGCTTCCGATGGTAATTTTATCACAGCCTCCGTCCAGTATCTCTTATAACTAACATCTCCCAGCCAATGATCGCGTTACAGAGTTCCCTTCTGCCTACCGAAGTTCCAGTGGCTCTCGCTATCTTCGTCTTCTCTCAGCAGATCGGCGGTGCTCTAATGACTGTTATTGGTCAGACTATTTTTACAAATGAGTTGAAGAACAACCTTAAGAGTGATCTGCCCACTGTTGACTCGAAGAAGATCATTGAGGCTGGTGTAACACGAATGAGAGGTCTCGTTAATGCAGGGGAACTACCATCTCTGCTGAGGGCATACAGTGACAGCATAGGAACTACATTCTATTTTGGTACTGGCATGTCGATTCTGGGCGTCGTTGTAAGTTGCTGGATGGGCTGGAAGGACGTGAGGCCTAAGCCCAAGGCATCCTAAAAGTTCATAAATGATGGAGCTCGTACTGCTCCTAGGTTCTAGGTTCGTTATTCGTGCATACATCGAATATAACAACAATAATTGCTAGACCTAAATAGATGTTTTGGTCGCTTCGTAGAAAGAGAGGTCGAGTTCAACACGTAAAATGTGCAGAGTAAATGCAGGAAGCAGAGGGGACAAGTGAAATGGCAACCAATCTTGGTATTCTATTGTCTATGATAAGGAAATGCGAGAGGATTAGGCGTGAAATATACGTAGGGCTGTATTGCACTAGTTTTTAGCATCCCCTTGATGACTGATTCTTAGAAAGGAGACAAGTAATAGCTGAATGATCGTTGAGTTTGTGAGAAGCCTCATGATAGTTGTATTCAGGAGCTGTTTAATATATCGTCACGATCGGGACCAAGAGAATGAAAACCTAAGTAGCTTGCAGTCGAAATCTATATATACGGAGATGCACAAAGCTCTACAAACTATGATTTGTGCAACACGTTGTATTGTAATCGTCACTTCATCTCGCGTATCTCGAGGTCCATGTGAGAGCGTGGTTTATTCACCATCGCAATGTTGTTCGCCTGGTTGAGATCTCGTTTCGAGTGTGGTGTGCATCAACTGCATTGGTTTAGTTGAAGAAAAAAGAGTTGAAGTGCAAAAATGAGTTGGATTTATTCCATGCAGCAGTATTTGAAGTACGTAATTACAACATTATGCTGCAACTGCTTGCGCCGTTGGTTCCTTTTCCAGGAATTTACTCTTCTCTTTACCAAGAGAAGTCTTCAACCTCCACATGAAATGGTCCCGAACGCCGAATTCCTGTCCAGACCCGTTGAGAGGTTGAATCTTCAATTTCATGTTGCCGTTCAAGAAAAACGGAGCGGAATAACGGTGGTTTTCGCCAAAGTTGATAACACGGTGTAAAGCGCTGCGGTAGTAACCAGCTGTCCACTTCTGGACCAGATCGCCAATGTTAACCACATAAGAATCTGGAGTGACTGGAACTGGGACCCAGCTTTCAGTAGGGGGGTAGAAGACCTCAAGACCTTTTGAACCAGGTTGTTGAAGCAAGAAGGTGATTCCACCGAAGTCTGTGTGAGCACCGGCTTTTTGCCTGTTAGCTAATCTCGAACATATAGTCATGGCACAGTGCATTCTTACCTCCAAGCTGTTTAGGATCGGTAGAGAGCTGAGGCGGGTAGTGCAGCAGCCTCAGATTTCCCGATGGGTTGATGAAGAACTCATCGAAAACATCAGGTGAGCAGTTCCATTCTTTGGGGAGACCCAAAGCGAGGATTCTAAGAACCTTTTCGGCAAGCTTGACCATCTTGTTGCGGTACTCCATAAGAGGCTTCTCGAAATCCTCGGATTTCAGAGCCTCGGGCCACTGATTTGGACCAGTCAAGAAAGTGCCAGCATCGGGATGGTCCTTTGGTATCTCTGCACCGATAACGAATCCCTACAAGAGTTTAGTTGAAGGGCCAAGAATAACAGCCTAGGTGACTCTCACCTCTTTCATGTCAGGCAGAGTGCCTGGCTCTGAAGTCTGGCCTCTATACATTTCATAGCCACGGTTTGAGATTCCCAGACAATTCTCAATGAAAACCGCCTTCTTCTCTTCGGCAGATAGATCAAAGAATTTCTTGGCACATTCTAGGGTAGTGTCTTGGTCTTTGAGGGGGATGCCATGGCCAACGATGCTGAAGAATCCATAGGTTCTGGCGGCGTCGCAGACTTCTTTGACGACTTGCTCTTTGGCTTCCGGGGTGGCGTCTTCGGCAAAGTATGGCGCCAGATCAACAAGTGGAATCTTGGCTGAAGCTGCCATTTTTGAAGACGATATAGCGAAACGAGACTATGGGAATGAAGCTGTGGCAATGATGAAGTCGGAGGTTAGTGTATCGATGTGCTTATCGTATTTGACAAGAACTACTCCACCACTCACAAGCTTAAGGGTCTTTATGTCACTCCTAAATGGGTGCCAAGGAAGATGCAGCTGATAATACAAATTGCCGGAACGCCAAGCCGAGAGAAACTCCGTATCATGTACTACAAAACTGAGATCAGGACACCATTTCCGTGCGAATGAATGCGCGGAGTTCCTTGTGAAATAGTCGTTTCAGTGCGAATTCAATAAGGTTCGCCCTCTATCCATAATCGCAAGACTCTTTGCTTGGCTTGCGGGCCCACTATTACTCCCTCGGAGTATCAATTGTCAAGTGCCGAACCTCGAATGATGAGATTAGTGTATCGCTACGACTGATTATGGTCTTTGTAGCTCGAGTTAGAAGTAACAAAACTAAAGAGTTTATGCCAGACTACCCTCCTGATCTTCGATTCGTGTACTACCACAACCACCTCGTACACCGATACCCCCGCCGAGATTCCATACCAGCCCGAAATATTGCAGAATGCATGTTCTGCTTACCGGCGGAAATGGGTTTTTAGCCGCTCATGTTCTCAACCATCTCCTTGAACGCAGGTGAGCTCCTTTGTCAGATCATGTCTCACGATGTCGTGCTGATAGCTGTGGGTTTAGCCACACCGTAGTTACAACCGTTCGAAGCCAGGAAAGGATCAACCGCATTAAGGCCCTTCATCCAACCCTACCAAAAGACAAGCTTGATTTTTTCATTGTGCCCGATGTTGCAAAACACGGTTCCTTCGACTGTGTTTTCCAAGGCGACCATGTCTTCGATGCAGTAATTCACACAGCTAGTCCTAACGTGCGAAGCTGCAATGACGTCCAAAAAGAACTATTGGACCCATCCATTATTGGAACGACTGGCCTGCTCTCTTCCATAGCTCGCTTAGCACCTTTCGTCAAGCGCGTAGTTTATGTTTCGTCCATGGCTGCTTTGATCGATGGGTCAAAGGGCAATTGGCCGGGACATACGTACACAGTCGCTGATTGGAATCCAATTACACTTGAAGAGGCACTCGATAACTCGAGTTGGATTCCTGGATACCGTGCCAGCAAAACGTTTGCTGAACGTGCTGCTTGGGAGTTTATGGATCGAGAAAAGCCTCGGTTCACATTGACTACCCTCACTCCTCCTGGTATCTTTGGTCCAATGGTCCGGTATCCAGGTTATCCACCAGAGCCACTGAATGCTTCTAATGAGATATTTAGTAAGCTTCTTGATGGTAAAATCTTCCCTACCGGGCTTTACACCTGGATCAACGTTACGGACGCTGCTCTTGCACACGTAAAAGCAATAGAAGAGGAAAACTCTGCCAGCGAACGCATCTTCCTCACATCTTCGGAGCAGCTTTGCATCAAGGATGTAATAGAGATCATCTACGAAGAGTTTCCAGAACTCCGCGAAAGGCTGCCGGCGAAAGACACATGGCATATCGCTGGATATCCCGAAGGCGGCGTGTACAAGGTAGATGCCGCGAGGGCGAAGGCTCTCATTGGAAGAGAGTTTCTTCCCTTAAAAAGCACCGTCATCGAAACCGTAAAGACTTACAAGGATTATCTTGAATCCTGAAAACGTTACCTTTTCCATGTAGAAAATAAGCGCGACAATCTATGTTGAAAAGTCCATCATTTGACCCAATTGGATAGCTGGTGGCGAGATCAGCGGGACGGTGCATCTTGGAAGTCCGATAAGTGGTTAGATTACTCCGGACCAATGGCTTGGCTGGTTGATGTAGACCAAATTGGTAAGTCTTGCGCCATTCGCGACTACCGCTCCTTTCGGGCCGACTATTGAATGTGTACCATTTTGCGACACTGTGATCAGATACTACATATGTGTGTAGATGCATCCCATCTGCTGACCGTTGTCCACCCTGCTTCATTCCTGCCTTCAGATGCCCTCGCCAGCATTCAGTTCTTAAATTAATTGACTTCTCCTGCTGAACCTTCCGCCAAACGAAGTCTCGCGACGAAACAAGCTGAGATAGTCAACACATCCAACATACTTCTCGTCCCACACAACTTGTTGTGTTTTACGGTTCTACAATCTTGTTTTCAATACATACAGTATTACTAGAAACATCTCTCCGTTTGTGATCGCTAGACTTTCGGACTTCGAAGATGGCACCTACCAACAGGGCCGCTTGGCTTGCGGGCAAGCAGGTGTTTCCGTTGCATGTTGGCGAAGCACCCTACACACCACCCGGGCCGAACGAGGTAGTTGTCAAATCAGCAGCCATCGCTATCAACCCTGTCGAGGCCATGAAACAAGCCATGGGAGACAACATGATGCCCTGGATAAAATACCCCTTTATCCTCGGCCACGACGTAGCAGGCGAGGTGGTCGAGGTTGGATCCAAAGTCACACGCTTCCACCCTGGCGACCGCGTACTCGGTGACGCCGTAAGCATCGACCAACGAAGCAACCGTTCCTGCGAAGGCGCATTTCAAGAATACGTCGTGCTACGCGAAAACCTTGTTTCCCCGATACCGGATAGCCTTGATTATGAACACGCGTGTGTGCTCCCACTCGCCATCTCGACGGCTGCATGCGCACTGTACATGAAGACCTACCTGGCACTGGACCCGCCTTCACTCAAGTCTGAAAAGAAGGGCAAAACCGTCTTGATATGGGGCGGTTCAACAAGTGTTGGCGCCAACGCTATCCAGCTTGCTACTGCTTCCGGATACGAAGTCATCACCACTGCATCGCCCAAGAACTTCAACTTCGTCAAGAGTCTGGGCGCCACCCACGTTTTCGACTACCACAGTGCAACCGCGGTCCAGGATATTATTGGCGTACTCAAGGGATCGGAATTGGCCGGTAGCGTTGCTATCGGTGATGGATCCATGGAAGCTTGCATCAAGATCGTGGCTGCTTCATCCGGAGTCAAATTCATCGCACAAGCATCTCTTCCCATGCCCAGTCAGATCCCTCCCACAGGGATGAACATGGTATCGTTCATTGCGCGTTTCCTCTGGTTCAAGGTTTCGACCATGGTAAACTGCAAAGTCAAGGGCATCGGCTACAAATTCATCTGGGGAGACGATGTCATGGAGAATGAGGTAGGAAGTGCCATTTACGAGCATTTCCTACCTGGCGCATTGGCGGCGGGCAAATACAAGTGTGCTCCTGAACCTGTGGTTGTCGGCAAGGGGTTGGATCAGATTCAGGAAGCATTGGAGCGCATCAAGAAGGGTGTTTCGGCCCAGAAGTTGATCGTGGTGCTTTAGGGGGACTTTTTATATACTGCGCTCATGTATCGTGTCTGGCGTTCCTGCTGGTCATGTGAATTAATGGTTTCCATTTTTCCAGTTCAAAATCAAGTATTCATGAAAAGTCCAAGTAGAAATATGGATAGGTTCAAATGCCATGAATTATTAGTTAAAAAAAACTTGATGTCAGTTAGTTATGCTGATGCTCAAATGGAAGGCGCCAATAAGGAGGTTATTGGCGCTTCGATGTGATTGTGATGGTATATTGAACTAGTAAAACTTTCGATGATAATTTTGATGAACTAGCGATTGTTGGCTTCACCTAGCAAGTCTCGAGTGCTCGACTGGCATCATAGCTATGTCAATACGGTTGTTCAACTTGAACATTTGCTTCATGTACCATATGCAATTTTCGTGTCATGTCATTTTTTGAATATGAAAAGTGCTTGACAACCCATCCAAAATGCCATGGAGTGCACGCATGTTTGCAACATTGTAGTGATTACACATCGCTGACTGAGAAGGAGTATCTAACCCTTGGTAGCATTAGCTTAGGTATGACCCTAGTGAAACATTTTGTTTACCCGGGGCTTGGCACCATCCATCACTCCGTCGCAGGTAGAGTTGATTGTCCGTCAGAGGTCGACTGGACGTGTATGCGTGAGATCACTCCAGATGGCCATCAAAGATGGTTCGAGTCTGCACACGTCCCCAGTATCCACATCAGATTTTGCGCTGCAGATCGCAGATTATATCCAACATGCTCCGTTGAGTAAAACGTAGGAACCTCCGAGTAACTCCGGCAGAGTTGAGAAACTCCGTGTCCACCGCTCCACCGATCGGATGTAAGATATATATATTTACCGAGCAAGCAAATGTAAGACGATATCCAACCCACGCTTACATCTTATACTCCCGATTACCAACCAAGGCACATCTCGAATCACCTTGTCTCTGCTCACCATGTCCAACACTAGCACTCACGGATACGGATACGACTTTCCCGAGACTCCCCCAAACCCCACCACGGGCAGAATTGCTGTAGCACCTGTCCACCATGAGCCTCCGCCACCAGCCACAGTGCAGCAACTCTCCCGTTTCGGCCCCCGCTGGAACATTCGGGATGTATGCCAGCAAATTGCCCAGTACACGCTAGAGATGGGTATCGTCGAAGGCACCACGGACGAGTGGCAGCGGACTCAGGACCCCGAGGCCGATTTCACTTTCCACTGCGCCCTTGACATCATGGCTGCATCGCTTTTCCGCGCAAAGCAGCTCGTCCTCCGCCATCGCCGCGGTTTCAGCGAGGCCGAGTCAGTGCTCATCGGCAAGGAAATCAAGAACGTCGACTGGGGCATGACACACTTGCTCTACAGCTTCGTCGCCATCCGGCACTTGGAGACCCCCACTATGGCCTGGAACGTCGGCACCGGTATTGAGAGGCACTTCTTCCTCTTCAAGACCTTCCAGGCTGCTCTCGAGGGTAAGCTCGTTGGCGAGGGCAAGGAGGAGGCCGACAAGTACTTTGCCAAGACGAACAAGTACTTCGAGGAGGTCATCATCCTGTTCAAGGGACCGCCAGGCAGCAAGAGGCCCGAGGAGGATCCTACTCTCGGAACCTTTGCTGAGATCAACGAGCCTCTTCCTGCTGGCTCTGCTGCGGCCCAGCCTGCAGAGCCCGAGAAGGTTGCAAGTTAGAGATGGTTCAAACAAGTAGTGTATCAATGTTCATATTCTATTTAGTCAACTATCCTTAGTCTATCTACACATTCTTGTGCAATGACGTTTACTGGGCTCAGGGCTTGTAGCACAGTTTGTAGCGTTAGGCGCATTTCGAAGGTGGGATCGAGGTGATGGTTGGAAATGAGGAAGTCTCCACAGAAGTGGAGAAGGACTGGAGTAAATGGATGGATCTTGAATTTTAGTTAGCAATGAAATTGGATATTTTTTTTTAAAAAAGAGAAATAAAAAATTTGGAGTAATGTTTACCTTGAAGTAGCTGAGTTCGACCAAAGCCTTGGACATCATGATCATTTGCTGCGCGGCGGCCATTGCTTTCTTTTCGCATTCGGCAACAACATCGAGGCCGTCAGTTGTGCCCCATGGGGCTATCTGACTAGATTTGAATAACATGAGGCTTGATGCCTGGGCGGCCAGCACTGTGAAATACGCCATTGGATCTTGGAAGATCAAGGCGTATGGGTCGTCGAGAGCCATGCCCTGAATGGCTTGTTCTAGTCTTGCATCCAGTTGTTGTTGCCTATCCCAGAACCCAAGCGAGATCAAGCCTTGCGCATGCTCGACAACGCCTTGCTGCTGATGCGACAACAACTGTCCGCATATTGCGACAAGTTGGATTGAATCTGTGAATGTGGATGGTATTTTGGATTCGGATACCAGCAGCGGGCTGGGTAGGAAATCCATGATTGTCGGCTCGTCGGACTGGAATTCCTTTTCGGGGCAGGGCAGCCGGGTGAGAATCTTTGATTCGGGTTAGAACAAGGGTTCGCTTGGGTGAGGACGGGAGATCGACTTACGGTATGCTGATCAAACGTGACCGGTAGCCGGTCCAATAGGCTAATGATTCGATCAATGGTATAGGCCATCCAAAAGGTTCTCCTTCGCTCTTCAATTTCGACAAAGGTGAGATTTTGGAGTAATAACGATGCGACACCATCGCGTCCATCGATGTTGTGGAGTTTCATGAGCATAGCGAAGCGGAAGCACTTGCCTGCACTCATCCATGCTTTTCTATAACCCACGCGCATGAATTCATAGATGGTGAGCAAAGCCCGGGCTTGCACCTGCTCTAATCGCATGCACTCGGCGTTGAGATATCGCTGCTCTAGGTTCTCAATCATACGATGTGTGTGTGCGTACAGGTCGTCTTGGATGTGTTGGAACTGACTCGAAGTAGAAACTGCGAGGGTCCACATGGCATGCTGCAGACAGTAAAATGCCTCATCCTCTTGCTCATAATGCGATCTTCGGGCTCGCACAAAGTAGTGTCGCTTGTTGAGAATGGGGAAAAAACTGTGAACGCGGTCGAAATAGAGATGGCTTCTGCAATGTGGATTGTGATTAGCGAAAGCTGGGGTTTGGGATGGGGAAGCGATCGAAACGTACAGGTCTGAGCGCATGGGCTCGGAGATAAAGTCGACTGGGGATAGTCTTGTGATTGGAAGTGCCATGGCCGAGTTCAACTGGGAAAAGACGGAATCGACTTCAAAGTTGTGTGCCAAGTCACTGCTTGAGGCTTCTTTTTCGAACAAGTCGCGAGCATCTTGGGGGATAAGATCCGAAAATGCTTGTTGGTCTGGGGTAGCGAAAGTGTCCAGGTCATCGGGAAGGCGTGTGAAATCGTCGTCGGTGGTATCCTCGGACGTTCTGTCGCTGCTCAAGCGACGTTCAAGGGCGACTATTGGAAGCATATATTAGCGTGATGACGTATGCGGACATGTGACCCAGAAATTACCTATTCGAGACTGGAGGGCGCGAAGATGTCCTCTTTTGGGACCACGAGGCTGGCGCGTTGTAGTAGTTACACAGGTTGTGGCAGAATCGCGACAAACGCCACATTGTGGCTGGACTCTATCGCATCGAAGCTTTCGTCTGCGGCACTCATCGCAGGCCAGGCCAGGCAGTTGACGTGACCGTTGGGTGGTAGTAGGTGTTGAAGCCATGGTCGAGGGGAATGCTTTGGTGTTCCCTTGTTGCTTATCAAGATACAAATGCAGAGAGTGTGTACCACTTGGTTGCTTGAATCGTGTGGTGTGTGTTATATAAGTATATGGGGAGGGGGTGTATGTAAGTAGGCAACGCATGTAGCTACTTGACTAGATGGGCAGAAGGGTCATGAAATACAAGCTCATGTTTAAGCTTTCATCGACTAGTGGGATGTGAATCCATGGGAGCATTCAACAATCCAATGTAGGTTGGACGTCAAGGAGGCCAAGATAGCTCCTATAGTGTGTCCAAGACGTTTAGCTAACAGCTAAGAAACCAGGGAGGGTGGCAAGATGGGACGGCAGTTAGGCACAGGCAATAAGATACGTGTGTTTGCGACGTTTGCGATGGGTCTCGGTCCTGTTCTTTGCTAATGTACAAGGTTATTATCCGGCCTCTTTGCTCCGCTAGTCGCCGTTTGTGTACACTTTTAGAAGAGATTGCGAGACGCGGCCAAAATAGAGCCGTAGACTAGAAGGGCCAACGCAAGTGGAGCACTAGCGATACTAAGTACAAAGGGCCCTTGGCGCAAATGGTAGCGAGCGGGCTTGGGGGGGGGGCAGCTACTTGAAGGATCGCGTGCAGAGAGAGGTACATGTGCATATGGACATGGTGGCCATTGGAGGCAATGTGATGAAAATGCATAGCATGACTGGTTTCGGTGTTTCTGAAATAGCTTGAGAGAGTATAGTAGAGAGGGATATGCTACTGATGGCGGCTGTCGATTGGCCGTGGGCCACGGCTGGCTGTAGGATGGGCCGGGGTTCCCTGCAGTAGCAGCAGCTAGCTAGTGTAGGGACATACTTATGTCCTGGCCCCTGTACCGCTGTACGTGTTTCATGAATCAAGACAGAATAGAGAGAGCGAGCGAGAAAGAAGGGCTAGCTATGCGATGGATGGGTCCGACGTCTGGAACACTCGGCAAAGAGGGCCAGGGAATGCGTAGGTAGTGTCGAGGGGTCTGATGCTAATGCGCCGCGCGGCCCCGTGATTGGAGGCGATGGGCATACGTACGTACGGGGCATGCAATGGGGAGACGGAAGGTGAGGCAAGGCGGCGTTGCACTATGTACAGTCAGCAGGTGATCAAGGGGTGACATGGCAATCGCCGTTGGAGAGATGGAGAGGTACGTACTCCACGGTAGTAGGATGGATGTAACACCATTGTACATGGAACCAGCAGGACAGCAACAGGACAGGAGTCGGAGCTAGGTCTCCACCATCCGGCCGGACTATCCCATCGGCCCGCGGCAGAACATGAAGCGGCTACCCACTGGTGCATTTTCTAATACAGAGCGATCGACGTTGTGCTAGGCCAGATGGAACCTCGACGTGGGCGCTGCCAGGCTCTTGGAGTCGCATTCCACACCCTTGGCATGGGGTGACCTACACAACCACGTGGATCAGCTAAAGACATTCACTGCTTGGCTGCCATGCACCCAGCTTCAGTCCCGGACCCGCCGAAAATCCCGTCCCCAGCCGAGCGACCTGTTCGCTTCGTATTCTTCTACTATCTCCCCAACGGCTGACGCCCTGCTCGCATCGATCCATTGCCCCAATTGTACCGACAGACCGCCCTCCAGGGCTGAGGTACGTCATACCCGGCTCCTGCAGGGAAACCCACCCGACGAAACCTCAAAAGTCCGAGCGGTCGTCAGGCACTCCAGCTGAACCAGAACCACCATCCTACTGAGTACTAGTTTCAGATTGGTAGGGGTTTCCCCCACAGACCCGCCTGGCACCTCGACCTGCTCATGATGCGACATGGTACATATCATTTCAGCTGCCTGCACAATCTGCCCACCACCAAGTCTCTCAATGATAAGGGTCCCAGCTATCAACCACCGGCACGCCAACGGCTGACCACGGCTTGGCCCGGGACCTGATAACATCGTCTATAATCATAACTATGTAGCTGCCATCTTGCCAAGTACATTGGCAGGTATACCGCACATACGGTCGTTCCACAAACCGTGCCATTATACAAACCGGACAATCGGTCCGGCCCACAATTCCATGCCTTGGATCGACTTATCCCAAATCAAGCGTCTATATCTGCACCGTTAAGCACGTCATCTTAGCCAATCACATTTCCCCTGTCCCCACCATACCTTCCGAAATGAAGGGTCCAAATCCGGCGCCCTCTACTTACACTACTTACTACATACCGGCCCGAGTACTCCAACCCTGTCATGCCATTTCTTGGTTCTTGGCGGACCCTCATTCTGATCGTCCAAACTTTGTCTCGATGGGCACTACACGTCGCAATCTTATAATAACCTATGCGCAGTCGATTAATTACTTGGTATTCGCGATCCCTACTCTAAACGGTTTTTTTTCTTGATTATCAAACTACACCATTCCCTGCAATCACATGACCTCTCTTCTGATCATCACTTGTCTTATCTACCCAACAGCTAGTTAACATCGCACCCTTTTCTAGATAAAACTAGTTGTTCTTCGTATTTAGTAGTCCCTATCTTACGATTCTACTTCTCGATCGAGATTTGGGTGAAATCGCATCCGAAAATGTGCTTTGACTAAATGAAATAGTGGAACTCGCAGATCGTATTCGTTAGCCTTTACTACAAGTGGACTACTTAGCGCAAGTTACCGCTCTTTCCATGTGCATTTCTCAGTCTACGTGGCCTAAGCCAGTCTTTTGCTCGTGGCAGGTTGACCCTAAATGGAACATACCGTATTCAACCTTGAAATATTCATCCGTTAGATTGATTGTTTAATTTTGACAAGGTTCCATTCTATCTGGAAACAGAATTTCCTAGGAAGATCGAGGCCGATAGAGCCTAGACCTTGCATTAGTAACGCTCTTTCTACCTTGCTTACTTGCGGGTTTTGGTCATTAAAACGGTACTGCACAGACAGAATCGAACTCGCCCGAAAACTAGCTTCAATCTGTAAGATTACATATGTGCATAATACTTTTATGTTTTTTTTTTCATAAGATGACAAGGAGAATCGAACTCCTGGTCCTTGCACACTTTTGCCGGACAACGCCGGGACAGGGAAGTCCAAGTAAACATAAGACGTTTTACGGCACAAGCCGGTACATCGGATGAGACTGAGTACTGCATACACCAAAATCTTACTCTCCCAACTCGCCCTATCAGCACAAATCACGGTTCTCGGAGAGCATCGGGGAACATCGGATTATCATCATAACATGTATAGTTGTATAGTACATTAATTACAAAACAGAATTTACGCAAGGAACCCCCGTACTTTCCAACTGCCAATATATCGTCGTACACTTTCGTCGTCAACACTGCCAACACCCCTCATGGCCGCCGAGTCCTTCAGACTCCTCTCAGTACCTAGTAATACACCTCCACAACTCATTCTAGTAAAGTCCACTTCTAGGAAATCTACCAGGCGCTTCGCTGGATTTAGGTCCGCTTGGCCCGGAGTAGCCTCGTGGGGGAACGCACGAACACGCTTGATCCACTCCTTGAACGAGATGATGTTCTTCTCTGGAATGCCGAGCTCCGAAGCAAGGAGGGGTAGCATCTTGCTCCAAGGCTGACGAACGGGATTATCGATGTGATAAACGCCCCCGGCGGTAGATTCGCCGAGAGCAAGGTCCGCACACACTGCCGCTACCGCGTCGACGGGTGTCCAGCTCACTGGGCCCTCGAACTTTGGCAGTGCCCTCAGTGTCTGCGAACTCTTGATGAGGAAAGGTAGGTGTTCGTTCTCGTTCCAGTAGCCCGAGGCGGAGCACCCGGCGACCTGGCCGAGTCGCACTGCCATGACACTGAAGCGCGAACTATGCTTGTGCAGTGTTTCATCGAGCATGCGCTCGCATACGAATTTCGCATCTCCGTAACCGTTGGGCAGAACGTGCTCGATGGTGACGCGCTGCTCGGGGATGTGCGGTGTCCCCTCGTGTATGGGGTAATGCCCCACAGTCGCAATCGAAGATATGAATTGAAAGACAACTTTGGAATCAGAACATGAATGGGCAGAAATCAGTGCAGCAAAGTCGATTAGGCTGCGAAGAACGCGGAATTGCGGGAGAAAAGCAGAGAAGGGTTGTTTGGCATTCATGGGCCAAGCATTGTGGACAATATGCGTGACGGACTTGACAAGTTGGTCGTAGGTGGATTGTGGCAAGCTGAAGAACGGCTTCGTCATGTCTACCTCGTAAACAGAAATCTTGTCCGATGCTGAAGGAGAAAGAGTGAGATCCCGTGATTTGAGAGCAGCGAGCTGGCGCCCGAGGGGATCCAAGCCCGAGGATTTGTTGCGTCGATTGAAGGCTATTACTGAGGATACGGTTGGAAGGTTGGCATAGTGGGCGAGCATGTGCGATCCAAGGCTACCAGTCGCGCCGGTGATGAGAACACACTGCCCAGTCGGCCTAGTATCGACAGTACTTGGCTCTACCTGTGCAGGCAGTGCGAATCCCGTGGTCATCGACTCGATGAGTTTGTCGGTTGCCGCTCTCCGTTCATCGTGGCGAAAATCCTACTAGTTCAGTTAGACGGTCAATCAATAGAGATCAGGATCGTACACACCTCTTGCTGGACAGGCTTCGACGGGACATTCAAACGCTCGAGTTGCTTGCCACCTGCCGTGGCGATGATGACTCGCTCGCACCTGACCTCTTCAACATTGCCATCGCTCCAGTCAACGTGTCCGTAACCGACACTGTGCAGGACCTTCTCCCATGTCTGTGGAGGGGCGACAGCATGCTGCCTGCCATCCTCGAAGAGCCACCAGCCCTCAAATACACCAAAGACAATGTCACACCAGTACATGGGCTCCGTCATCTCCAGCAGCATCAACACACCGTCTGGTCGGAGCATCTTGCGGATGTTGCCTGTAGATACTGGAAGACTGCGGGTGGCGTGGACTGCGTTACTGGCGATGACGACGTGCTGACTTTGCAACAGATCGGCCGCAGGCTCCTTCTCAATGTCGTGAACCCTGAACTTCATGAAAGGGTACTGCTTGTACTTCTTCCTCGCCGCAGCGACGAAGCTAGGCGCCAGGTCGGTAAAAGTGTACTCAATATTGACGCCCAGGGTGGCAAGGAGGGGTACTAAGCTGTTGGTCGTGGCACCAGTACCGGCTCCCATCTCAAGGATCTTGAGAGGACCGTGTTCAGGGCGGCGAGAAGGCGATGTTGCAAGACGACGAAGGAAGTCGCCCATCTGAGCATAGTAGAGCTTGTTCAGAGGGAAGTCAGCATAGACAGCTCCGACTAGCTCACGACCGCGCTCGGTACCGAATATGAGTTTGATGCCATCTTCTTTGCCCGTGAGAATGCCTGCGAGATGCGAGCCTGTCCAGTATGCGAGCTCATTGCAGCATGCATGCTCAGGGTACTTGTCGAGTAGCTCGCGAAGAAGGTCACTGCTTGCTCTTGTGGGAACTGGCACGTTAGTGCGAGTAATCTTGTCATTGTCAAGGTCCACAAGGCGAGCGGTTTCGAGAACCGTGTAGAGGTATTGCGCGAACTTCTTCTGGTCACTGGCGTGCGGGATGAATGGCAGCTCCTCGCCAGCCTTGGCCGCGCTGAGATCGCAGTCTAGGTTGGAGAATGCCTCAACGACCAGGGCTACGCAAAGCTGGTCCTGCTGAGGTGCGATGGTTTGGAGATACCCAGGAGCACCAAACTTCTCCATGAGCTGGTCAGTCTCCATCTTCGCCTCGCTGAAGGCCTTGATAGCTGCGGACTGAGGCATCTCAAAGTCAAATGGGAAACCAGTGCCATCTTCAATGACCGACAAGGGCGTAATAGACCCTTCAGTGCCTTCTTGTTCGTCCACCGAGGAAGATGAAGACGAAGATGAATCACCACTGCTGGATGATATGCCAAGCGAAGACTCGAGGCAGTGAAGCAGTTCCGGGAAGTTGGTGACGTGGACAAGTTCGTCCTGTGGCAGGGTGCACTTGAATTCGCCCTCAATTTCCCTTGCCATCTCCATGCCCATAAGCGAATCAACACCAATATCGGCAAGGTCAACATTGCTCTTGATCTCATCGACTTCGAGGCCAGAGATATCGGCCAAGATTGCCTTGAGTCTCTGGACAATATCATTGGGGGCGCTCTTTGTGGCTTGGGCAGGGGGCTGAGGAATCTCAATCTTTGCGACTGTGGGCGTGGGAGGAGTAGGAATTTCGGCTGATGTCATAAGGACTGGAGCAACGCTCTTGAGGGCTGGTGACTGCACCGCTCCGGCTTCTTCGCGTGTCAACCGAGAGAGTAGTCGGCCCATTGATACTCGCGAGACCTTGGCGTACTGAATACCCAGAATGGCCTCAGTCAGGCTTCCTGTTGCAGCATCAAAGATGAAGACATCGGATAGGATGGAAAGCCCGTCTGCAGAGCGCGAGTGCTGTCCGAAGACGTGCCACTTTTCAATTGATCGGGTTTGTGCCTCCGTCATTGTAGGTGCGCGAACCCACTGCTCGATGCCATTAGCGATCCACATGTCCCTGTCGTTCTCTTCAGCCATGCAGTTAACCCAGATGCCGGCTACTTGACAGAAAGCATCGGAGAGGAAAGAGTCGAGCCAGCTTTCACCTGAATGCTTCTTGACAACGCGACCAGCGGATTCATTGCCCAATCCAACGAGCTTCTGCAGGCCAAAGTACAAGGGCGAGTAGTTGACAATGGGGGAGAAGACGCGGTAGATGGTTCTCTGGCCTTGAAGAACTTCGTCAGGGTTCTCAGAGTGCAGGATTTGCATGCATCGGCGATGACTGACAAGACGCTCATACCGGCAGAACTCGGACTGGTAATGAATGTCGCTTCCGCTGCGGAACTGAACCTCACCAGAAACGTGGGTCGTAGGCATGCCACCGGACGGGCCAGTAGAAGTCCACTTCCAGCTCCAGGCCGTGCGGCTAGCGTCCAAAGCTTCAACATCGAGCCATACGGAGCGCGATTTGTCAACACACACAGGCACGAGGTTGGTCATGCTGCGGATTTGCGGCTGGATGCCATCAACTGAGAGATGCTTCGAGAGACTCTTGACTGCTTCGATGACAATGTCTATCTGCACGGTGGCGGGGCAGATCGGTGCCACGCCCGCAATCGTATGACCTGCAACGATTTCCTCGTATTGAGGAATCATGGTGTTGATGCGGAATTTAGCCAAACACTGCTTGGTGTCTTGGTAACCAACGAAGCTGTACAACTTTGTCGGCAGCTCTTCCTTTTCTTCCACTACAGCAACGGCAAGCTTCGGCGGTGCCTTGAGCTCGAGCCAGTGTTTCTTCTTTTCGAATTGGTATGGTGGCAAGAGAAGGGCGGCATAGTGTTCTGTCTGTGCTCTTGAGTGACCCCAGTAAGTAACAGGGAGGCCAGCCTTCCAGAGTGCAAGGGTGGCATCTGTCAATCGTTGAACTCCCTGCGTACCGGATAGATTCACTGCCTGGAAGTGATGAGCTGGGGGCATATCAAGCGCCTTGCTTGCCATGGACGTAATTGTAGCGTTTGAGCCAGCTTCGAGCCAAATGGCGGATGGGTACTTCTTTGCGAGGCGATGCGTAGCATGTGAGAAGTACACAGGGTTTCGCAGGTGATCAGCGACAAAGTCTGCATCGAACTCTGGAGATGTCTTTGAAGTATCGATGGACCTTTCAACGGGAATGGTGGCAGGGTTGAAGGTCAGTTCGGCGCCGATTTGCTGGAGCTGGGATCGAAGTGGTGCAACCAAAGCCGAGTGGAACGCATTGGAAACACTCAATTTTTTGAATCGCAGCTTCGCGTGCTTCTCTGAGATTGCTGCAATGACGGCATCGATGCTACTTACAGATCCGGCAATGGTGTGTGATCTTGGGGCGTTGTAACAAGCAATTGATGCGTCGAGGCTCGGGTCGACATCTTCCAATACCTTCAACACCTCCTCCTCGGTTCCCTCGACAACAACCATGGAACCCTTCTCAGGGCCCCAGCTGTCTCTGATAAGGGTAGCCCGGCCAATGATCAGCTTCAGTGCGTCCTTGAGGCTGAGAACACCGGATGCGCACAGAGCGGTGAGCTCACCAAAGCTGTGTCCGATCACAGCGACAGGCTTTACACCACATTCAATCCAGCACTGAGCAGTGCTGTACTGCAAAGCGAACAAGGCAGTCTGGAGAAGAACGATGTCCTCGATGGGCGTGGCTTGGAAGACAGCGGGGTAGAGGCTCTCAATACCAAGCGAGATAGCGATGGCATTGCAGCGGTCCATGTGCTGGCGCAGAAGAACATTGCTTTCATAAACTGCACGATCGAGGTTGATAGTGGTGGACAGCTGGCCGCCAAAGCACAGAATGACGGGCCGAGATGGCGGAACATCGATGGAAGAAGTAGCTGCGTTTTCTAACTCAGTGAGCTTGCCAACAAGATCTGGAACTGAACGCGCACTCAAGATTCGAGCTCGAGGAAGAGTGCGGTTGGATTGTCGAGAGATATTGAATGCGAGATCTGCAATGGACGTATTAGGTCTCCGCTTAAGATAATCTTGGAGCTTGGCTGTGTAGGCGCGAATACTCCTGTCGTCGAGACCGGAGAACCAGAACGGATATCGGAGGTCTGCATCGTTCTGAGCAGTTTGACCAGTGGTGGTGGTCTTCAACCTAAACTTAGGTGCCTGGGTCACAACCATTGAAGCATTGCTTCCACTTGCACCATAGTTGTTGATGAGAGCAGCCTTGAAGTCGGCATTCCAAGGCTTTGGCTGCAATGTAATTTGAATGCCATCGCTCTTGGTTGCTCCGATTGATGGGTTCATGACTGTATGACTAGCCTGAGGGGGGATGGTGGCCTCGTGCAACATGCAAAGCACTTTGACAAGACTGACTGCTCCAGAGCTACCCTCAGTGTGGCCGACCAGACCCTTCACTGAGCCCAGCTGCAGAGGGACAGGTCTCTTGATTCCGTTGTCCTTCTCTTGGCCAAAGATGCGACGGATCGCGGCGTATTCTGCTGGGTCACCAACTGGGGTACCAGTGCCATGTGCTTCCACGACCGACACATCCTGTGCATTCAAATTGGACGTCTCAAGAACAGATCTGAAAAGGGTAGACAGAGAAGGAGCATTGGGTACTACGATAGGAGTGTCGTTGCTGTTTTGTGCCACGGCAGTACCAGAGATAACACCAATGATCGCGTCCCCGTCTTTCTGAGCTTGAGAAAGAGACTTGAGGAAGACAGCAGACACAGCTTCACCACGGCAGTAACCATCGGCGTTTGCGTCGAATGGTTTGCAGGGACCAGTTGGGCTGAGGAAAGATGCACCAGCAAGATTCTGGTAAACGCCTGGCTCACTGATAGTGTTTGTGCCACCAGCTAGTGCAGCAGTGACCTCTCCAGACAAGATGGCACGGCATGCTGTGTGAATGGCGACTGCAGACGCAGAACAAGCAGTGTCAAGAGTAAGCGAGGGTCCGAGCCATCCGAAGTAATGCGAAAGCTTTCCAGCAACAAACGAACGAAGGGTTCCAGTTGCTGTGAAGGCATTGGGTGCGTGGTGCGAAGTGTTCGCCACGTAGTCGTTGCCGCACATGCCGATGTAACAGCCAATGTTCTTTGGGTCAGGACCATTCGCATCGGCATTAGCCTGCTGCTTGGTGTCATTGAAGTACCCTGACATCTCGACGGCTTGATAAGCACACTGTAGCAACAACCTCTGCTGAGGGTCCATGCCAGTACTTTCTCTTGGTGTCTTCTTGAAGAACTTGTGGTCAAAGTCTTCTACTCCATCAATGAAGTTACCATACCACTTCCTCTTGGGGTCGTTCTCGCGGAAAGTCGTCTCGAAGGTGAACTTATCGTCCGTTACGAGTTGGTGCTGTGATTTTCCAGATGCGAGGAGATCCCAGAATTCAGTGGCAGAGGAGGCACCGGCGACGTTGATGGCAACACCAATAACAGCAACGTCATTCGGGTTCACTCTTAGTGCCGGCGTAGTTGGGTCATCGAAATATGTAACGCGTCCAGAGAGCCCGCTAAGTAGACTTGCTGGCATACAACGTTCACCGAAAGCGACGAAGGAGGTGGAGCTGGAGAGGTACGACGATTTGAGTTCGGAAACAATCTTGTACCATTCGCACCGGTGTAATAGAATAGACTGAAGCGCAGTCTTGTGAATGCTTGTCTGGTCCTTGAGCGCGGCATCGTTGCTGTCAATCCTTGTTGGGATATTTAGCGCGGATGTGCTACTTGGAAACGAAAACTTGGGATTCTTGTCGCAAAACTCGACGATAGAGTCGAATACAACGTTGTGGTCGGGTGTGCTGTGGAAACGACCTGAAAGTCCAAGTTCTGTAACGGCAAAACCGGCATCTTGCAAGGCGCATTGGAGTGGCTCGAAGATCGAAGCGTTCGAGGTGAGCGACACACGTGTTGTGTCATATGCTACGGCGATATAGGCCTTCAGATAGTAATGTGTTAGAATGGGGACATTGATCAAAGCGAAGCAAAGAAGATGGTTACGTTACGAAAGGGGGATAGAATACTTACATCTGGAAACTTCGCAAGAATATCTTCCAACTCCTTGCGGTTGTCTCTGGAATCGACACGCTTCCATGCGACGGAAAATGTGTTCGAAGGACCCCTGGGATCTTGCAGCTGCTGTTGGTCGACAACACAGCCAGCAAGCATCGCCAAACGTACGGCAACTCCAGCGTTTTGCGCAAACTCTGTGGTCGTACATTGAGGGGAGAGGGAGACAGCGAAAGCAGACAGCAATCCAATGCAAAATCCTACCGTCTCCTCAACGATAGGCTGCTCTTGGATGGCATCCTGGCTATCAAGAAAAGCCCCGTACTGCACCAGTTGTGCAATCACAACAAGGGGTGCGAGAATCGAGTTGGGCAGCTGCTCTCCTCCTAGAGCCAATTGTCCGGTCTTTAACCACGCTGCTAAGTCAACGATTTGTGCTTCGCTAGCTTTGTTGTGTAATTCGGGACAATTGTTCACTAAGGATTGGTAATCCGAAGGCAGTGAGGCGAGTACTTGGTCGACCCACGCATATCGTGAAGAAGAGAGAATAGTGCCTCGAAGTGTGGTGAGGTTTGATTGCGACAGGGACGGTGAAAGAGGTCCAAAAAGAGCAACCACCGGGTTACTTGTGCCGAGCTTCTCGGATGACATGTTTGGTAGAAGGATGTTTAGGTCGACAGACAACAGGACGGGGATATGAGGAAACTGTTGTTTGTCCGGGATGTAGTGGATAGATAAATAATAGGAGAAGTACAGAGATAGCCAAGCGGACAAGAAAATGGGACGAGGGTATGATTCAGAAAGGCACCGTCGGAGGCATG
Organism: Bipolaris victoriae FI3; assembly: GCF_000527765.1. Lineage (NCBI taxonomy): Eukaryota > Fungi > Ascomycota > Dothideomycetes > Pleosporales > Pleosporaceae > Bipolaris > Bipolaris victoriae. Next base: position 47,115 of record NW_014575269.1, read on the forward strand.
AGGCTCTTCGAACTGTCGTCTTGACGTGGTGCAGAGACTTTGTAGTGCTACAAGATGTCCAATTTCCAAGTATTCACTATAGCATGTATATACATCTTTTCACCCGAACACCCAAGCCACCATGAATCCTAACTTCAATACAAATGCCGGCTCGATTTAGATGGAATCCGCTTGAGACCGCGAATTGTGTCTCCGATACGGACTATCTTGGCTCTGTGAACCCTCGGAGTAACTGTTCGGACTCTCACAATCACACCAGCGCCCCACTCTCCATTGGTTAACTAGCCGTAAAATGCAAAAACCAAGATCCGATATATGCCCGGTGATATGCCGATTACATTGGCGCCATGGCTGCGGAGCCTCGCAGGTCCGACTAGGCGGTCCTGGTGGATACGAAATGGTACTCGGGTTGTTACCAGGGTAGTTACTACAACACCGTTGATCTATAATACTTGTATTAGAACCCGTCTAGTTTACAGGAAATAATTCTTATATTCATAAGTCCCTCGCGGTCCAAGGTACTTGATTGTATTGCGCACCTTCCTTCCTTCCACCCTTCCTCACAGCGGGCACAGATTTGACATCTTCTTTGACTACGGATCTCCACATTATATGATCCATCTCTGACATAGTCCATTTGCACATAAATTCAACAAAGATGTCTGCACCCAGTGTTCCTATTGCCATTATTGGCATGAGCTGCCGTTTCGCTGGCGGTGCCACCGATCCCGAGAAACTTTGGCAGCTGTGCGCCGAAGGACGAACAGGATGGAGCGAAATCCCAGAGGACAGATTCAAAATCGACGGCCACTACCATCCTCGGCCGGACAACCTCAATACAACAAACGTAAAAGGAGCATGTTTCCTTGATGAAGACGTTGGCAACTTCGACGCCACGTTCTTCAACCTTCCCGCTGAGACAGCAGCAGTAAGTATCACTATCCATTCATCTTTAGCTTGAATACTAACGAAGAAATAGTGCCTGGATCCCCAGTTCAGGCTCATGCTCGAGGGTACCTATGAGGCCTTCGAGAATGCAGGTCTTACCATGGAAGACGTTATTGGTTCCAACACATCAGTCTACGCAGGTTCCTTTTTCAAGGACTACCATGATGCTGGACTTCGCGACGTCACAACACTGCCGCGTTTCTTTCTTGTCGGTGTCGGCTCTGCAATGGCATCGAACCGTCTTTCTCACTACTTCGATTTACGAGGAGCATCCATGTCCATCGATACCGGTTGCTCAACAACGCTCACTGCGCTACACCAAGCATGTAATGACCTCCGCAACCGCGAGTCCGACATGTCTGTAGTTTCAGGCGCTAATCTCATGCTAAATCCCGACATGTTCATCACCATGTCTTCTATCGCATTGATCTCCAAGGACGGTCGCTCTTTTGCGTTTGACAGCCGTGCGAACGGTTACGGTCGTGGAGAAGGCGCAGCAACCATTGTGTTGAAGCGTCTGGATGATGCCATTCGCGATGGCGACCCAATTCAGTGTGTCATCAAAGAGACTGGTCTTAACCAGGACGGAAAGACAGAGACAATCACTACCCCGAGTCAAGCAGCACAAATAGACCTGATGCGACGTTTGTACAAGAAAGCCGGGTTAGACCCAAAAGACACGGGCTACTTCGAGGTATTTGCCGTTGTCCACCCCTGAATGCTCACTACTAACCTTGCCCAGGCCCACGGAACCGGAACACCTACCGGTGATCCCCTAGAGGTCGGCGCTATTGCTGCCGTGTTCAAAGACTCAAGACCAACCACTACCCCGCTACCTATTGGTTCGATCAAGCCCAATGTCGGCCACACTGAGTGTGCGTCTGGTCTCGCCAGTATCGTCAAGGTTGTCAAGGCGATCGAGAAGGGACTCATTCCCCCAGCGGCAAACCTGGAGACCATCAACCCCAAGTTGAAGCTTGGAGAGTGGAACCTGAAGGTGCGTACCCCACTAGTCCCCTGCATATTCGCAGAAAAAAAATAAGATGGCGTGTTAACATGTATTTACCTTGCAGATTCCCCGAGCTACTGAGCCTTGGAATGCATCTCTCCGCCGCGCCTCAGTCAACAACTTTGGATACGGTGGCGCGAACTCCCACGTTATTCTCGAGAACTACACTCCTGCCGAGCGTTCCTTTGGCAGCTCCTCTTCCCTCCCTTCCAAGGTCTACGTCCTCAGCGCCAAAGATGAGCACGCTGCGACAGCAATGGTTTCCAACCTCCGGGACCATCTCGAAGATGTCACGGATAGCATCGAGTACCAGAACGATCTCGCATATACCCTCGGAGAACGTCGCTCAGCATTCCCTTGGGTAGCAGCAACCTCTGCTTCTTCGATTTCCGAACTCATCCGACTTATCGATGCCGGAAAGATGAAGCCAAAGCGCAGGGGCGATGTCCCAAGAATTGGCTTTGTTTTCACTGGTCAGGGTGCCCAGTGGTGGGCTATGGGACGTGAGCTCATCTCTGCCTACCCGGTCTTCCGCGAGACACTTCATGAGGCCGATAAGTACCTTCGCGAGTTTGGCGCCCCATGGAGCCTGATTGAAGAGCTTTACCAGAGCGAGAAGACGACCCGAGTCAACGAAGCGGCTCTTGGTCAGCCAGTGTGTGTTGCTGTGCAAATCGCATTGGTCCGCTTGTTGGAATCCTGGGGCGTGAATCCATCGGCAGTGTGCAGTCACTCTAGTGGTGAGATTGCCAGTGCCTACGCTGCAGGTGTCTTCGATCTCCGCAGCGCTATGGGCGTCGTCTACGCTCGTGGTTTCCTTGCTGCCGATGTGGCAAAGTATTCCAACCTTGGTAAGGGTGGTATGATGGCGGTTGGTCTTGGTGTCGATAACGTACAGAAGTACGTTGAGCGTGTCACTGCCGGCCATGTCCTTGTTGCGTGCCAGAACAGTCCTTCAAGCGTAACCATTTCTGGAGACATTGCCGGAATCGATGAGCTGGAGACGATCCTCAAGGAGGCGGGAGTATTTGCACGAAAGCTCCAGGTACCTGCGGCATACCACTCCCACCACATGGAGCCCCTCGCAACGCCCTACGCAGACTGGCTGAACGCGAACATCAAGCCCCAACCAAAGATGCGCGACATCATTTACTCTTCGCCCACTATCGGTCAGCGCATGACGGACGTAGAGGAAATTGGCGCTGCGGACCATTGGGTAAGGAGTCTTACTCAGCCAGTGCTCTTCGTTGAGGCTTTTACCAACATGTGCTTTGCTGCCCCAGGGGAGCCCAGCGATGTTGACATGGTCATCGAGCTCGGCGCTCATCCCGCTCTCTCTGGCCCCATCCAAGACATTACAACGCTTGATGCCTTCAACGGTTCCACGGTTGGCTATGCCAGCTGCTTGGTACGCAAGAAGAACGCTGTCGACACCATGCACACGCTGGCGTGTGATTTGACCCACAAGGGCTTCCCGCTGAAGATGGCCGCAGTCAATCTCACAACCCAAGGCCGAGTAATCACCGATCTTCCAAAGTATGCCTGGAACCATCAGCTCCGTCACTGGTACGAGCCACGCATGAACAGGGCGCATCGCATGTTGTCTGAGGGACCTCACGACTTGCTTGGTTCCCTTGTCACTGGTACCAACCGCATCAACCCTTCTTGGCGCCATGTCATTAAGCCTTCTTCCATGCCTTGGATCACCGACCACATGCTTCAGGGTACTGTCGTATATCCTGGAGCGGGTTTCATCTGCATGGCTCTTGAAGGTCTTCTACAAGCCCAACAGCAGACTGACAAGGTCATCACTGGATACCGCCTGCGTGACATTGACATGCTCGCTGCACTGGTCATTCCAGAGGGCGACAATGGCATTGAAGTTCAATTGTCACTCAAGCCATGTGGAGATAAGGCAATCTACGCCAGGGGCTGGAGAGAGTTCCAGGTCTTCTCCGTTACTCACGACGACAAGTGGAATGAGCACTGCCGAGGTCTCATTTGCATCGAGTACGACGGCAAGACCGCTCCCAAGGCCCCTGTGGCTGTTCGTGAAAAGAGGGAGTACAGGACTCGTGTCAGCCCATCAGATGTGTATGGCTCCATGCACCGCGTGGGTATCCAGCACGGCCCCATCTTCCAGAATCTCAAGGCAGTGCAAGCTCGTCCTCAGGGCTCTCTCGCAACCATTGAGACCAGAGATACGGCTTCTCTGATGCCGTACAAGTTTGAGCACGAGCATGTCATCCACCCAACCACCCTTGACACCGTCTTCCAGGCAATTTACGCAGCACTGCCTGCTGCTGGAGCTCATTTGCCCTCCGCACAAGTCCCACGTTCCATCAAGAACTTGTGGATCTCTGGAGGCATCAAGCACGGCGCGCCCAACACTTTCAGTGCCTTCTCCGAGGTGCGAGACAACGACAAGCAGGGCTTCAGGGCTGCAGTCACTGTCGTCGATGGTGCCGAGGGAGACGTTGTCATTACTATCGAGGACTTCCTCTTCCAGTCTATTGGTGACGCTCTTAACAAGCGTGAGCCATGTGAAAACGACAAGTTCCTCACTCCCAAGTGGGTTCCGGATCTAACCATGATGAAGCCAGAAGACATCAAGCAGAAGCTGTCTAGCGAACCCGATCTCGTTGAGCTGCAGGCTTTGGCTGATACGAGATTGGCATGCTCTTGGTTTATCAAGGATGCTCTTGCGGCCATTACTCCCGAAGAGGTCAGTGGTCTTCAGGAGCACTTCAAGCGCTACCACGCATGGATGGAGTCTCAAGCTTCGGCAAACGAGGTTTCTCCTGTTACACAGGAAGAAAAGGCTGCGCTCATTGCCAAGGTCGCGGCTGTCAGTGCCAATGGAGCCCTTGTTTGCAAGGTCGGACCGCACTTGGCCGACATCCTGTGCGGACGCGCAGCACCGTTGGAGTTGATGCAAGAGAACCGCTTGCTACAGCGCTTCTACACCGAGTCTCTCAACCTCGACCGCAGCAGGAACCAATTGGCAGAACTTGTTCGCCTGTTTGGATTGAAGCATCCTCGTGCTAAGATCCTCGAAATTGGCGCGGGCAGCGGCAGCGCAACTTACCCTGTCCTCAAAGCCTTGGGAGTCGAGGATTCACTCTGCGCTTCGTACGATTTCACTGATGCTTCCGACAGCTTGTTCGATGCTGCCGAGGAAAACCTTGCAGCATGGAAGAGCATCTTGTCGTTCCGCACGCTCGATATCCAGCAGGATCCTTCTGGCCAAGGCTTCGAAGCCGGATCATACGATCTTGTCATTGCCTCGCAGGCCCTGCCCAAGACTGGATCTGTCGATGAGACCATGGGAAATGTGCACAAGTTGCTCAGGCCCGGCGGCAAGCTCATCGCCATTGAGCGAACCAACAACCAGCCAGACTTCCGCATGACATTCGGCCTGCTGTCCGACACGAGCCTTGACGACGAGGAGCAGCGATTGTTGACTCCTTCTTTGACCGCCGAGGCTTGGAATGACGTGTTCAAGAAGAACGGCTTCACTGGACTGGATACTGAGGTCCGTGACTGCGAGAGCAACGAGGCTTACGCCTACAGTGTCCTGATGTCTTCGACTGAGACTGAGGCGCCTTCATACCACCAAGAGGTTGTCATTGCGATCCCTACACTGAGCCCCCCTCAGGAATGGCTGAAGAGCTTGACTGATGCCGTTGGTGCCATCACTAACTCGCAGCCCACTGTTCAGCCATATGACAACCTTGACTGCGAAGGAAAGGTCGTTGTCTTCCTCCCTGAGGTCTCAAGCAAGCTTCTTGTCAACCCCGGGGATGCGCAGTTCGAGGCAGTTAAGAATGCCTGCATCAAGTCCAAGGGTCTGCTCTGGGTTACCCAGGGTGGAACAGTGGAAAGCGCTGACCCATTCTCAAGCTTGGCTTCTGGTTTCCTTCGTATTCTCCGCCTCGAGTACGTCGGCAAGCTCCTCGCCACCCTCGACCTCGACTCCAAGGCAGAGGTCTGGTCCGCTTCCACCGTCTCAGCCGTCAGCAGCGTTTACGCCGGCCTCTTTGCCAATCCCGCCGAGAACAAGCCCCGAGACTTTGAGTTCGCTGACCGCAACGGCATCAACATCTTGCGCTACTTCAAGGACCATGCCCGCAATGATGTCTGGTTCCCTGACACCGACGAGGCAAACACCACTGTTCTGCAGAAGTTTGTCGACAGCTCGGTCCACCTTACTATCGAGAACCCTGGACATCTTGAAAGCCTTGTGTTCGCTCCCAGCGCTGACAAGTCAGGTCTTGAGATTGCGGCCGACGAGATTGAGGTTTCTCCTCAAGCTTTCGGCATCACGCCTCGCGACATTGGTGCTGCGTCAAACACGATCCAAGACCGAACCCTGGGCTTCGAGTGTGCTGGTACAGTGACTCAAGTCGGTGCGAATGCCGCGTCTGAGGGCTACAAAGTCGGCGACCGTGTCGCAATCGTCATGGACGGCGAATCTGGCAACAGAATCCGTGTCCCTTGGACCAGCGCGGTACAACTCCCAGCTGCCATGGGCTTTGAGCTTGCTGCTGCCATTCCCGTCGCATATGCAACGGCCTGGATCTCGCTCATGGACGTTGCCCACATCCAGAAGGGAGACAGCGTTCTCATCCACGATGCCGGCTCTGCCATCGGTCAAGCTGCTGTTTCGCTCGCCAAGTACGTCGGCGCAGAGATCTTTGCTACAGTCAGCGACCCCGAGCACAACAGTTTCCTCAGGCGTGTCATTGGCCTCAAGGGAGACCACATCTTCCCAAGCACCGACTCTGCCTTTGCCACAGCCATCCAAACCAAGACGAATGGCCGTGGTGTCGACGTCGTCCTCAACACGCTCGAAGGATCGCTGCTTCACAAGACTCTTGAATGTGTTGCTCCTCTCGGTCACTTCTTCGAGCTCGGAAAGAGGGATCTCGAGCAGAACAGCCGCCTGGACATGGGTGCTTTCGCTCGTGGCATCACCTTTTCCGCAATCGACGTCACCATGCTGGCTAAGCACAAGGGACGCCAAGTGCACCGCGCCTTGACTTCCACCCTTGACCTCATGAAGACGAGGAAGATTCGTGGTGTACCGATCTCGGTGCACGACATCTCCAACGCTGTCCAGGCTTTCCGTAGCGCTCAGTCGAGCGGATCGCTTGGAACAGTCGTTCTATCAGTCAAGCCTGAGAGTACTGTACCGGTATGTATACTCTATTTTCCCACACAATCCTCGAGTTCATTTGCTAACATTCAAGCAGGTTATCCGCCAGATGCCCACTGTCAAGCTCCACGCAGACGCATCCTACGTCGTCGTCGGTGGCTTCGGAGGTATCGGCCAGAGCATCTGTGTCTGGCTTGCTGAGCACGGAGCCAAGAACCTCATTGTCCTCTCTCGAAGTGCCAACGCCGCCGACAAGGCCGCTCCTCTGCTCAACGACCTGAGCAACCTCGGATGCCAAGTCAGGGCCGTAGCCTGCGACATTGCCAACGAGGACGATGTCAAGCGCGCCGTTGAATCCGTCAAGGACTTGCCTCCCGTCCGCGGTGTGATTCAGGGTGCCATGGTTCTCCGCGACTCGATTCTCGAGCAAATGTCTCTTGCCGACTACACGACTGGTCTGCGTCCCAAGGTCCAGGGTACGTGGAACCTGCACACTGCTTTTGAATCTGCTCCTCTCGACTTCTTCGTTATTCTCTCTTCCATCGCTGGTATCATTGGTATTGCATCTCAGTGCAACTACGGCGCGGGCGGTGCGTTCCAAGACGCATTGGCAGCGCACCGCACCAGCCGCGGTCTCCCCTGCGTCTCCATCGACATCGGTGCAGTCAAGAACGTCGGATACGTCGCCGAGCACGACGACACGCACAACTACCTCAAGAAGCTCGGCCACATGGTCCTCTCCGAAGGCGACGTCCTCAAGTCCCTCGCCTGCGCCATCACCTCGCCCTTTGCCACCCAGCTCGTCTTCGGCATCAACACCGCACCCACCAGTGCCCTTTGGGACGAAGGCCCAGCATCTCGCGACCTCCGCTTCTGGCCCGCCAAGTTCCGCTCGTCAGGCGATGAGAGCGCAAATGCAGGCATGGCTGATACTCTCGCCGGTCGCATTTCAAGCGCCACCTCGCTCGAGGAGGCTGCTACCGCGGTCGCGGGCGAGATCACCGCTAAGATCATGGATATCTTTATGATTCCAGAGGCTGAAGTGTTCCCGCACAAGCCCATGGCGGATTTCGGTGTCGACTCCCTGACAGCGGTGGAGCTGAGGAATACGCTGGCAACAAAGGCTGGTGCTGAAGTGTCCATCTTTGATATCATGCAAGCGCCGAGTTTGAGCGCTATGGCGCTGTCGATTGCGGCCAAGAGCTCGCATCTTAAGTCGTCGTTAGTTGTTGCTGCTTAAATTGCTTCTATGGTTGGTTGTATGATTGTGTAATGTTTGTATGAAATAGTTTTCTTTTTTTTTTCGTAAGTAGTTTTGGGGGTTGGTGGGGGCGTTATTTGATATAGTAGTACCTTAGTCTTTTTTTTGTTTTCATATCAATGTCAGAGATTTCACTATATCGATGTGTTTTGCTTTGTGATTTTTCAGTGAGATTCGACTTTAGAAGTTGCAAAGACAGAGTGGATGAGCTGTAAACAGTGGTATTCCACATATGTGGCAACACTCATGACATGTGACGTGATCTGTTTCTATATACAAGATAAAATATAAACAAGAAGTGCCGAAGCAAGAAGAAGATGTCAGCAAGTATATGTAAATACTCAGCGCAGCAGGCCAAGCATCTACACCACAGGCCAACCACTCGAAAAGTCAATCTTGTTGATACCAAATTTCTTCTGGCCATCCTGGTATCCAATACGGGTATCAACGTAGTGGTAGTAAAGTACAGGACCCATCTGGGGGTCATAGTACACACCCTGACCACCGGGACCGTAGACCCAGCCGTGAGACTCGAGCACAGTGGTACCACCACCGCGAGTGCAGTCGACACCGTTCTTATCGACAAAGCCGCCCGTAGCGCTGGTGGACCTGCAGACCTGGATCTTGTACTCCTCGCCGCGGGGGGGCCTGTTCGTATCGAAGCCGCAGCACTTGCCGACGGAGAAGAAGAGGTAGTGGTATTTGCCGTTGAGAGCGATAAAGGGGGCTTCCTGGGCGTGGGTACCCTCGGGCTTGAAGGCAATGTTTGTGACGGCCGAGGAGCTGGTTTTGAGGGGCGGGTTGGTCATGCCGATGCTGAAGAGGTCCTGCCAGAAGGAACCGAAGGACATGACGAATTTGGAGCCGTCCCAGTAGAGGGCGCCGTCGATGGCGTTGTAGTTTTTGCCGCTGCTGGACTGGATGCCCGTGGCGCCGAGGTCGGTCCATGTGTTGAGGTCTTTGCTGGTTGCTACGCCGATGGCTGAGTTTTGGCTGCCGAACGAGGACACGCTGTAGTAGAGGTAGTATGTGTCGCCGACCAGGGTCACGTCGGGGGCCTGTAAGGTGGTGGGTTAGCTGGGTGGGGAGAGAGAGATGACGGTGTTTCGGAATCAAGCATACCCATAGGTCGTCCTTGCCAGGCAGGTTAATCTTCGAACCCGCGGGAATGGCAGCACCCTTGTAGGTCCAGGGACCAGTGATCTTGGGCGCGGTATGGATGGCGATCTTGCCGCCAGTCGAGAAACGGAAATAGGTACCATCTTTACGGCGAATCAGAGCGGGATCATGGGCGTTGTTGCAGATTCCCGTGCATTCCATAGGGTTGGCATAGCCGTAGACTGCAGTGACTGCAGAAAGCAGCGAAGCAACAAGAGAGTAACGCATCTTGAACAGCCAGGCGTCGGACCAAGAAGAGGGAGAAAAAAAGAATGGGGATGTGAAGAGAGAGAGAGAGGGCGGTGGACGAGCAACAAACTACAACCAGCAGCATTCCAAGCATAAGATATATAGTAATATATTTTTAGTCTGTATTCAAGGACTTTTGACGGAATCTAGAAAAGCGGGCCCCTGGGTCACAATGCGGAATGAGAGGGTGTTGTGCAACGGGCTGTTCCGTGAGTGGTGGAAACACCAAACATGGCCATTGAGATATGCATGCTAAGGACAATCTAGTTTGGAGGGGAAGGGAGGGAAAATAAATGGCGTTTCACGTTTGGCCAGGCTAGCGGCGTCTGTGAATGGTGGCTTGGGTGGAGGGTTGGACAGCCCATGTGGGTTGTCATAGGCACGGGGGAGGATTAGGCCCCGCTGAGAGCCTTCGGAACAAAATTGGGCCAATGGTAAGGATGTAATGAGGCTTCGGGTGAAACCCGCCCGGGCCAGTATATATTACCGTTTTGGGTATAGTCCTCGGTTTCGTCCTGCCTCTTTGGGCTACTCCGCCCGCTGTCCCGTCAGGAACACGAGGAACACGTGATCGGGATGGAGAGATATGCAGTGTCTAGGTGCCGGAATATCTCCTTCTTCCAAACCGTAAAATGCATTATCTTCTCAAGCTTCTGCAGCCTCCCGCCCGCCTACTTGCACATCCTTCCATTGCGCAACCTCGCACGGCCGCCTGTGCATCTTTGATCGCCATGCACTAGTTTTCCTCGCTCCGTCGACCTTGTTCAGGTCAAACCCCCGTCGACTACTGAGAAGATATACCATCGTGTATGCAACCTTGGAGCCCTTGACTGAAGGCCTCAAGAAGCTATGCGACGACACCGTTCACCTTAGCCTCGCTTCCACTACATACTATCACGCCCACCTGCCTTTTCTTCAACAATCTCGGTCCGGCTTTGAACAATGTGCTTGAGCCGAGGCACGTCTCTGGTGATCTATGGATGGATGATTGTGGGTAGCGAGAGAAGATGGCGTACTTGAAGCTATGGCGGTGTGTCTCTCAACCCGCCACAAAAGCAATGACCGAGTATTCGTATGAGCCTCTAGCAGCCCGAACATCCTGAACCAATCTCATACTCTAGAAAACTCCATATCTCCCGCCTCACACGGTATCACTTGATGCCCGACACACGCCGATCCAACTCGCCGTCTTTCCACCATCACCCGCTTACCTTACACGTCCGTTCCACAATTTAACGTTGGATGTGGACTACAAGCAAAACATGGTTACGAGCACAGTCAGCAGCAGCAGGCGTAACCTCCCGATGACGCAAACCCCGGCAGTAGAGGATGACATAACGTACATGCATATGTAGTTCTCGGTGCGTCCTAAAAATAACGAACTCATGGTTCGATTTATCAGCGTGGTGTTCTAGGTGAGATTACACAGGTAGGTTGTATTACATAAAACTAATATCAGAACCAATTTCACCTCGTAACTCCATACATTTACACGGATTGGACTAGTATCTAAGAGCACATATCAAGATGATCGAAAATGTTTTTCATTCAGATAATTATCATTACACTACGACAAGCTTACTTATTAAGCCTCTTCGCCCGCTCCGGGTCCCTCCACCATTTACACTGCTCCAACCTAATTGCCACTCCCTCATCCTCCATATACGCGCCACCTTGGTCTGGAGGGCTAACTACCAACTGCTTACTTCCAGCACCCTCGTACTTCTCCCAGACCGCAGAGTCGGCAACACGATGCGTGTTTGGATCGCCACTGACGACGAAACTCGCCCAGTATGCGCTGTAGAGCACGGATATCTCCGGGTATTGTGTGTTGAGCTGGCCGTTGAAGTAGAGAGAGTCGCTGGCATGGGGTATGCCTCTGTATGTTGGCGAGAAGTTGGGTGTGTTCCAGCGCGCCTTGTAGACGGGTGCGGAGGCGGAGGAGAGGACAACCGCGGTGTCTTGGACGGGGCAGATGTACGAGTAGTCTCCGTAAGCAGCGGAGAGACGCTCGAATTGGTCGGAAACGTATCCCAGTGTGCCGGGTGCAATCTTTGTGTTGGGGTACAATTGCTCCAGATCAGCAAGATCCTCGGCGTTCAGGCCTGGGGTCAGAGTTTCCCAGAAGGTGAGGTACTCGGCATCAGTGCGTAGGTCCTGTGGTGCGAAAGCTTTGCCTTCGTCGGTAGTAGAAGAGATGAGGAGAGGGACCTTGAAGAAAGTTCCTTCCTCGCCAGATGTCGAGCCACGCTTCTCAAAGATTGGTCCTGGAGAAACAGGCTGCCAGGGCCATGTGATGTTGTAGTTGTGGGCATTGTAGATTGACGAGGAAATGAACTGGATATCATCCACTTCAGATGCCTCCAGGCACGCAAGCGCTTCCGAGGTAGGTGATTCAGGACAGTTGAGATAATCCATAAAGTCTGCAACTTGGCGTTGGTAGAGCGGATAGTCGATACCTGGGAATGCACGAGCAGTCGGCGAACCAGATGAAATGGCAGCCTTGCTGAACAATGGCTTGCCAGCATCCTCAGCATAGTTGTGGAAGAGATGAATGCCAACAGCGTGGCCGCCAGCACTCTGTCCACCAAGCGTGATCTGGTCCTTGTCGCCTCCAAAGTGACCAATGTATTTTTGCAAAAACTCCAGCGCCATCTTTTGATCTCGGATCCCCAGGTTCAAAAGACCCTCTTCTTCCATGAACTTTGCAGGGAGAGTGCCTAGTGCGCCAAGGCGATACTGCACTGTGACGACCATGAGAGGCTCCGTGCTTCTCTCAACAAACGTGGCACCATCGAAGCTGCGGTGGGAGCCAGAAACAAATGATCCACCGTGCAGGTAGACCAAAGATGGCAGCTTCTTTTCCATGGAGACGCCAGATGGTCGGTAGACATTGATGGTGAGGCAAGCCTCAGACTGTCCCAGCGAGCTGTACATGTTCTGGAAGCAAGCCGGTCCATTCGCTGTCGCATCTTTTGTGCCATCAAAAGGCGCAGGCCAGGTAACTGGCTTGAACCGGCCTGGTCCAACCGGCTGCGTAGAGTACTCGACATTCAACCAAGCATCTACCGGTCTGCTGAAAGTCTCCGTCTTCTTCAGATCCATCAACAGCTTGGTGCCTTGGAAGCTGCCATATCCGGGCAGGCTGATGAGTAGAGACTGGTCTGGTGTCTCTTTGTTTGGAGGACTCGGTCGTTGTGGCGTTCCCGGCTGTGGCAGGGCCGGAGGATAAGTTGGCCTCGCATAGGTGAAGGCACCAAAGTACCAAAAGAGAAACACGGTACTACTTGAGAAAATCATGATGATGGCGAGCCTCCTCTTGAACCATCGCGGGGGGAAATGACTACCTTTTATAGTGCTTTCTTGCTCCGGTATCGTTGCTGGTGGTACCGCAGCAGACGGTCCAGGGAGTCGGTCCGTCATGGTTGCCGATGTGTGCTGCAGGGTGCCAGGGAGCAGGTCGCGCAGAGACTGCGGGGCTCCAGATTCAAAGTAACTGCTACTGCGGATAATCTGCGGCCAGAATGGCGTTTGTTGGCGCTAGTTGAGGCGGTGGGTGGTGCGCGATGGGCAAATCTGGTGTTGAGTGTGGAGAAAAGGCATAGGGCCGGCCAGTATGACGTTGCCAAGCCCCGTTAGGATCATGTCCGAGTCAAGTACATATCAAGATCAAGCTCAGTCTTGCCGGGAACCAGTGCCGTCTTTCGTTCTAGACAACTTGTTCCTGAAAGAAAGAAAGAAAAATCAATTGGTCCCATAAATCTCGCTATAGTAGAGACCGAGGGCACAGCGGACTGTGGATGGGCCCACGGCAGCGCAAGAATTGGCACGGATGCGCCATCCATGCTTGTCTTCAGCCGGACTTGTCTTTATTTTCTCTCTCCTACCGATGCATCGTCCAGCCCGAAGGGAACTAGAAATCTGCATCAGGGGTTCAATCTCCGTCGGTAGAATATACATATGCGCGTGACCGATATGCATGCAGGTAGCGAGGACAAGACTATCGTATTAGACCGCCTGCACCCCGCAACACTAGCGTATAGTAATCCAGCCACCAAAAATTTGGCTTACTCTGAGCGGCCATTGTTTTGACGCCGACAAAATAAACTTTGGACGAACGCAAAGCTTCACATACTTTGCCAGACTAGACTCAATGTAAATGCATTCTAGTTTCTTTCTTCTTCGAAACGGTGAAAAAAAATAACTCATACCCAAACTACGTGTGTATTTACTCATTTTTTTTTTACACTCATCGTCCCAGCGCTGCAAATTCCTTCTCCACCGCATCCGCCATATCCGCAAGCGTGTCAAACTTCCACGTATACACCGGATCATCGCGGTTCCCCATGACAGCCCCAGGTCGATAGATCCACGAACTCTTGATCCCCATATCCTTGGCGGGGTGGTGATCATGATACTGCGACTGCGCCGTCTGCAGCACCTCGTGCTTCTCCACGCCAAACTCCTCCTTGACATGTGCAAGCATGTATTCAAAGTTCCGGGGATCAGGCTTGTAAGATCCAATGTCCTGGGCTGTGTATACGGCGTCGAATTTGTAGCCCTTGAGACCATTTGCATTGCCCCTCTTGAACGAGTCGTGGTCGACGTTGGATAGGACGACTAACTTGTAGAACTTGGAGAGCCGCTCCAGTGCAGAAGGTATGTCGGGGAATCCGGGCCAATCGCCAATGCTCGCGCCAAACTTTGTGCATTCTTCTTCGCTGGGCTTCTGCAGCCCGACTGTCGAGCACAGCTCAGGGAGGACTTTAGCAAGTACCTCGGAGTACTTGAGGTGGCCTTGTTCCCTCTCGACGCGAGCCTCGATCTCGTGCATGGTTTTCAAGAGTTGCTTACGGTCAATGTCTTCTTTGCCGGATCTCTTCAAATGGGGCTCAAGTCCGATCAAAGCTCCACTCTCCCAGTCTATGAGCGTGCCATAGACGTCGAATGAAAGGAGCTTGAAGTCTGTGAGTTTGGCCATGTTGAATAGTCGCGCTGGATGACTTGTAAAGGGACGAAATAGTAGTCGAATCGGTATACTAGAATAGTTGAGTATGACTTGGAAAAATATGATGAGTCGTGTTGATGATTATCAGCAATGCGGTTCAGCGATATTTATACTTCGCGCATCTTATTGTTGGTGTCGTTGTTTGGAAGCATCTGAGTAACCCCACTTGGAGACATGACGTTGGCAGTGGGGTAAAAGACCGAGATAACACGCCCTTTGCACAAATGCGGACTACATGCGCGACTACAACACGGGAAATGCACCAACACGTAATAACTTAAGACAGACGCTGTACACGCTTTGCGTGCCTATCAGAGCAAAATGTAGATCGCTGACGCGTAGGGTTTAGCAACGAAGTCTACTGTGACTCAACAAACCGTTAAGGCCACTCATGCTTCAAGATGCAATCTGAAATTATACTACATTATTTGGTGTGGTATTCTATCGTAGGGTCGGTCCGATACTTTTACTCCAGAACTATCCTGTATGGACACCTTAAACCTTCATTTGATACGGCAAACTTCCAAGCTTTGACTCCAACACCTCCTTTGTCAACTTCCACACGTTTGCCTGCAGCTTCTCGTCCAGGGCCTGGTTAGATGGCGCCTGTACCTTCTTATCGGGAACAATGTATGAGTTCTAGAACTATTAGCACGGTACTCCATCTAAGTTTGTATGACTCACCTGGATTTGATCTTTGACAATGTCTGGCGATGCTGCTGCAAACAGGGCAGGCCGACAGCCTTCGGCCACTGGGTCCTTCATGAATGGTCGCACAGCATTCACGCCGACCTTACCAAGCGTGCCATACGCTTCAATGGCTTGATTCTGTTGATCCGTCAAGACACCACCGGGGTGTGTTGCATTGATCCACGGCAGACCCAAACTGTTCGCAACCTCTCCAAAGTTGCCCGCCTTGATGTGGGAATAGAGTTCGCGAAGAAAGAGAATCTGGGCCAGTTTTGTTCGGTTGTAGAGCTTCGTGGCACCGATATCCTGGTTGATCTCATCAATTGATTCAAACTTCATGCTCGAGTCTGCACCTCGGTGGAGGTCGGACGACTGGTGCACGATGCGCGAATCTGACGTCTTTTGTAAAATGGGCAAGAGCGCGAGTGTGAGATGGGCTTGTGAGAAGACGTTGACCTGCATGTGGCTGTCCAGGCCATCGCGCGTTTCGTTGTACACACCAACACCGAGACCAGCATTGCAAACCAATGCATCAAGCCTGTCCAGCTCTTTTGCCAGCGACTTAGCCACCTCGTCCACCTGCTTCAAGTCTTCAAGGTTGCACTTGCGCCACTCAACCTTGCTGACATCGCCCCATTCCTTGAGCGCCTCTTGGGCCTCGTCGGCGTGGTCTTCTTTATTCGAGAGGAGATAGATTTTGGCAGGGTTGTGTTGGAGGAGATGGGCAACGATGCCATAGCCGATGCCAGCGGAGCCGCCTGTTACGACATAAACCTAGTCTTCAATTAGGACCTGGGTATTCTTTTGGGGGATGAGAGCTTACCTTTCCGCTCAGGTATGGAATGTCGGTGTTAGGGTCGAAGGCGCTGCCGATTGCTTTCTTGATTGTGTCCATGGTGTATGCAGTTCAATATATTGAATACGTCAAGGAGTTTTGTTTACTTGGATTGCGAAGAATTCCTCAAACTATGGGGTTTTGTTCAACATATGGTTCACCAAGATGTTGCATGTCATGTCGTCATAATGATTTGAATTGGCGTAGGTGACACTTCCGACTACAGTAACTAGGCGTCGCATCAACTCAATATACAATATGCGTCAGGTAGAACTAAGGTATTGATTTATTTCTATCAAGTGCTGTATCTTGCGCACCAGTGCGTTGTGAAGTTTGCATATTTAGCTCTAGTGTATGTTGGTGTCTAGAAATTAATGATGTAGTATCGCGACACATGCGATGCAATTTGCTACGTATAACAGACAACTCGCGAAAAACGCGCTTCGAGAACAGCCCTTTGCTATTTTTGAGATGATACGTATTATTTTCATAAAAGATGAGGCGTCGTATACGGAAACATGACGTGCCATGTCGCTAGGATAGATGATGCAGGGCCAGCCCCGCCACTCCACCAAATGATTCGTTTGGATACGTTTGATCTTCAGAAAAAGTAGCATGCCATTTGTAACTAAAGCGCATATTTCAACGCAGTAACCCTCACTAAATAGCTAAATCCGGAAGATCCGAAAAAATCCAAATGTCTCTGATCTCGATAGACAAACAGGTTAGAGAAGAAGAAAAGAAGTTATTACCATTAAGCCCAAGTATCCAGCATAACTTCATCGGTCGAGTCCTAAACCCCAACGCCTTGATAACAACCTTGCGCATAAAACAATCCAGAGTGGGGTATATATCCAGCCAGCCAGCGCAAGATCATTAAAAGTTCCTCATTCCAGATTCCCCCCCCCCCAGCGCCAGTAAGCCCCAAACGGCTTGAAGAAGAAGAAAAAAACATGCAAATCTCCTAATCGTACATAATCTTATACCGTACATATTACAATGATAAAAAAAAGAGAAAGAAGGGACTACGAGCAAGCGGAGTACTCGCACGACAAATCCAGTCCCAGAAAAAGCGCGCCTCGTGAAAGAAAAAGAGAGATAGAGAGAGAGAGAGAGAGATCTATCGGAGGGGATCCAAGAAACAAAGGTAAAGAAAGAGAAGAATAGAAAAAAAAGGGGGGGTGGTGGTGTTACACATGCTCCTCCTCCACCAAACCCCCAACTTCATCAGGTCCAATCTCAGAACCTAAGAAAAGAAGCCCCTCCCCCTGCCCCCAATTTTAGGACTCAACGGCCCAAAAAGCTTAACATCAGCCCCCATCTTCTTCACAAACACAAGATACGCCTCAAGCGCCTCCTCCTGCGTCTCAAACGTCTTATCGCGATTCATCCACATCTTGAGGTACTTGTCGGCGCCGACATCTTTGAGAGCAGCGTACCAGCCGCCCTCGGAGCGCTGGCGGAGCTGGATAGCGAGGTTTTTACCCTTGAGAGCGCCGATTTTGGAGACTTCGCGCATGCAGGCTGCGCGGAGGTCGTCTTCGTCTTCCGAGTCTTCGTCGGAGGAACTGCTTTCTTCTTCGGAGCTTGAGTCGAGGGAGGAAGAGGAGGAGGAGCGTTGGATTTTTGGGCGCGAGGTCGAGGATGTGGTGGCACGGGAGAAGAGACTGGGGCGAGTGGCAGGTTTTTTGGGTTCGGGGGCGGGTTTTGATTCGACTTTCTTCTTTGCGACGATTTTGGGTTCGGGAGCCTTTTTGGGGGTGGGTGCGACTTTGGCGGTTGGAGGGCTTTTTGAGCGCGATTTCTTATCGCTTGGTTTTGAAGACTTTTCGGTCTTTTCCTTGGAAGACTTGACTGACTTCGATACTACGGAAGCAGATTTCGCTGACTTGGACGTAGTTTTTGATGGCGTTGGCGGCGTCACTTTCGCTGGTGGTGGCGCCGCTCTCGCCTTGAATTGTTCAAACGGGCTCGGCCATGACCCTATAGGTTTTGGTGTCTCTTCGACCGGCGGTGGCGGCGCACTCTTCTTCGACTTGGGGTCGGCTCTCGAGGGTCTCGCGGGTGTTTTTGGTTGTGCTTTTGGTTCTGGGGTCGACTTGGCTGTTGCTGCTGCTGTCGCCCTTATCGGCGCGCCTCTCCTACCAGTTGCGACTGGAGGTGGAGGTGGAGTATCGGGAACGGCGGCCTCCCCAAACAATTGTCGTGCTCGGTCCTTTACACTGGGAAACATGGTGTATGCGCAGCCAGGGTGTCCTGACTCGGTCAAAGTGTGCGTTCACTAAGTCGAAGCAGTGTCGAGTATGCGATTGATAGTGCCCAGTGTCAGCCTTACAACAAAGACCGTGGGAGATCAAAACAGTGCGTAATGGGGGGAGGCGAAGACAGTGCGCAAGTGATGGAGACATAAATGGAGACCTCGGGACAGGATACATATCATTCTGGCAGCCTAGTCGAGTTACTAGGACAAGCCACGGAGACGCATCGGCCACCATGTGAGCAGCAATCCGTTTTCAAAATAAGTGGAACATCCCAGCAACCGCTTCTAGAACGCCTGCTCGCAATGCGGGAGTTGCGGTTCCAACACGCAAAATGTTGCAAGTAGTGGGATGCATGGCTTGTCGCGTGGGACGCCGCATGACACGTTCACACGACTCCAACGCATGCGAACGTTTTTTTCTCTTACTTTCCCCGCATCTCTTAGGGGAAAAAGTAGCCCACGAGGACGACAATGCGACGAGGGTAACAAAAGGCGAAAAGCGATGGAATTACAAGAGTTTAAAGGGGGGCGAGTGAATGGATGAGCCACCACGGCCCCCCTTTCCTGGACGGAACACCGGCTTTGACGGGAAATTGGCAAACGGGACGAATAACGGCGCGGCATTCACTCCCCCGGTTTTTGAGGATAATCCGGACTCTCCACATTTTCTGAATTCCTGGATCTCCGGGGTTGTTTGTCTTCGCTCGCGTCTGGTTGCGATGGGATAAAAGGCGGTGTTGGTAAGATGGATCATGCACGTCAGTCAACGTGCAGCAACGGCATCGGCATATGGTTTAGCGGGCTCCACTCGTATCGCCTTAGCGCATTCTGTTTGTAAGTCACGTTGCGTGTCGTCTCGTGTCTCTCGCGATAGATTCGCATCAGCCGTCCAAGCCTCGTATGTTCCCAACAATGCACTCTCACCACGCGGATGCAGGGACCTCTCTCAGCACCCCATTGGCCTTGAGTAGGCGCCCCAACGAGTCTGTCTCTTCACTCTCAGTGTGTTATTATTGTCATTGTTGTTGTTGTCATTGTCTTCTCTCATCATAACAATCAGAGCCATCTTGGACAGCTCTCTCACTACATGTAAACATCTTCCTGCGCTAGAAAGGTAAAATCCCGTATATCATCACATCTCATCCCATCAGTGCATACCTACGCCTGCGCACTCACAGGCTTAATCCCCACCTCCGCCATCTTCGTCGCTTCAACGGGGCTATCCACCCTCTCCACCACATCCGTAAGGCCCAGATACTTCAAATTAGCCGCCCATCCCAAATCATCGCCAAAGTAACCCTTCATAACCTCGACACCGTACTTGATGCCGTTTGTTGGGTCGTACGTCAGACACTGCTTGCCGACAGCCAGACCAATGACTGCGTCCCAAGCGGGCAGCTCCGCCGTCCCGTATCGCTCGGATGAGGGGTCCAGTTCGGAGTTGAGGATGGCGGAGTAAATGTTTTGAGCGGCGGCTTGGCCCATGACTGTTGCGCTGCCTGCGCGCTTGATGCCGGTCCACGCAATCACGTCACCGACGCCAAAGTGCGAGGATGCGTTTGCGATTGTGTCTTTGAACATTAACGATTGGTGCACCATGACTTCCTTGTCGGCATTTAGACATTCCGCAGGTAAGACGTCGGTGGTAGGTGTGCCCTTCTTTGTCGAGTCAATGACAAAGTCTGCGGTGATTGTTTCGTTGTTTGCCAGTGTGACGGTGTACTGGCCGTTTGGCATCTCAGTGATGGTAGCCCGGCTACCGAGACGCAGAGCAACACCCTCTTCCTCGAGAAGAATTCTTGCGCGCTCCTTGACTTCTGCAGGCAGGGGCTCTGATGAGAGAACTTCACTCCGTGAATGTACCAATGTGACGGCAATTTGCGGGTAGTTGGTCTTGATCTCAGCAGCGAACTCGATTCCGACAGCGCCAGCGCCAATGACGACTACCCTTCTTCCCTCATACTTTGACGGATCACCACCGGTAATCTTCTCAATAAACGCCCTTCCATCTCTTTGATACTCCTCAAAGGTCCCAGACTTTGGCACAGCGGGGAACGGCCTCTTCAGCCCTGTAGCCATGACAAGGTAGTCATATGCCTGCAGTTGCACCTGACCATTACGATCGCACCATGCGACAACCTTGGCTTCAGGGTTGACATTCTTAACGCTTCCATGCTTGAAATGTAGGTTCGGCTGCTTCAACTCATTCAAATGGCTGAACCTCTTCCACATATACGCCGTATATTTCGGCGTCACGTGGGCAAGCGGTGAGCCAACAGAGTGGACTGTGAAGAGACTCAAGCATTAGTTATGCTCTTTAGGAGTGGTAAGGAGGGTGATGGTGGGGGGATTGGATTTGATAGCGGGGTCCAATTGCACACAAGTCAAGCCTCGGCTAGAAGAGGGGGGGGCAAAACGCACAATATCCATCACGCTCATCGATAACTGTAATCTCGACTCCTCGTCTACTCCGTACGCCCTTGAAGTCCGGGCCTGGGTACACGCTTTGCCGTGCGCGGCCCTGTGAGTATTGGAGAAGGTTGAGGACGGCTGAGATGCCGCCGTAAGCGCAGCCCACAACGAGAACCCGATGAGGGCCCGATGAGCTAACGCTGCTCAGGGTTTCTGTGAGCCTCATTGTGAAGGGGTCTTTGATCTGATAACGGAAGCGTCGTGGGGGTAAGCAAAAACGAGGCTGTGAGCAGAGGGGTGGGAGATGATCTGATTAGATTAGGGATGACAAGGCGGACTGTCTGCTACTTATTGCTACCAACGCAACATGTGAGACGCTACACCGACATCGGGAAAGACGAGCAGTGTACAGCGCGCCGGTGGCTTGTAGTCTCCACGGACGATCCACTACCACTATGGACTTGAGAGTAGAAGACGTGATTGGTGACCGGAGTGGCATCTTATCAGATCCGAGAGTCTGCCGATGCAAATTTTTATCAGATGCCCCACTTTGCGGATGAGACTATACCAGGCATCACCTTCTGCCAAGGTATCCAATGTGGGCTATGCTCTTCAACGATGTCCACGATTAGCTAGATGCCGTTAGACATTGATCTTTTGGTACCGAATTAACCGCCTGTTTCTCGGGCCACCCCGAGATTTCATGTCGTTGGCCCAGTACAAAGCCTTCCTATGTGAATGTAGATACGTCACGTAACCACATAGACACAGGCACCATCCATATCTTATCACAACTTCAACAGATAAAAACAAAGCTTTTTTGGAACTGACTAGTTCGCGTTTCCTCTTACAGAAACCACAATTATACGAAAATATATACCTCTGGAATTACCACGCAACCTATTTACTCTTTATCTTCATCGTCTTCATCATCTCCCTCCTCCTTGCTCCCCCATCCACCCAAGAGTCACTCTCCCTTAAACCCTTCCACCAAGACAACAGGCCCCTTGTACTGTTTCCTTGCGCGAACCGCATAATCGACTCCACTAAACAACGCAACAGCTGCAAACATGACAACAGCCCAGTTAAACGATTCGGCCTCCACAGGCGTAGCTTCAGGCCAGAAGCACCAGAAGAAGGCGTGAGTGGAATACAGGAAGCCGCCGATGTTGACGGGGACACCCCATTTGCCGAGGGACCAGCGGCATGTGGGCAGAAGTTCTGGGTGCATGATGCGGCGGTAGAGAACGGCGCCGATGGAGAACATGTAGGTTATCATCAGGGCGACGACGTTGAGGGAGATGACTGGGGTATCCTTGTTAGCACGGCTATTCGATAGGAAAAGAAGAAAGGGGCTGACTCACTAGCATTGAAGGCAACATCCGAGCCGATGTTAATAAAACTCAGAATAATCGTAAGAGCACACGTAACCGTCACCGCATTTGCAGGGACCTGGAGCTTGGGGTCTACATGGCCGATCCAGCTGCTAAAGGGGAGACCGCGGTCTCGAGCGAAAGCCCAGGTCTGGCGGGATGTGGAGAGGTTGTAGGTTAGGGTTCCGGCGAAGATGAGGACGGTGGGGATGGCGTTGAGGGCGATGACGCCGCCGGTGGAGACGGCTTGGGCGAAAACCCACATGTGTGGGTAGCCGGTTGCGTCGTCGAGGGCAGCTTGGACGTCGGTGATCATGAACATGTAGCTGATGAGGAAGACGACACCGAGGGCGCCGTTCATGATGTAGGCGCCGATCATGGCGCGGGGAACGGTTTTACCTGCGTCCTTGATTTCTTCGGCCATGTGGGCTGCAGAGTCGGAGCCTGTAGCTTAACGTTAGTGTTGTCACAAAAGGTATAACCTTGGAGCGAAACGTACAGATACAAGCGTAGATGGCTGATAGTTGGCCTACCATGAGTGCCAGGCCAGTGGAACTCCAGCCGCCACCGTTAGTAAAGTGTGTAAATGTCACTTCGGCCGTTGCTCGTGGCGACAAGACCCAGAAGACAATGATAATGGCCAGGAAACCAAACACGTGGATGACCAACATAATGTTCTGGAAGATGGGCATGAACTTTGAGCCCCAAATGTTCAGTACCCAGACCAAGAGGGTGACGGCGATGACCATGAGCGTTCCTTGCCAGTTGGTAGGAGAGTAATCTGGATACATGACAATGGCCGAGGACTGAATCAGTGTTCCCACGAGAAACGGTCCGGACGCGGTACCAGCTTGCCATGATAGAGTCGACATCCATCCGATGAAGTAGCTAAATGGCTTTTGCACGCTTGGAGGCGAGAATTCCGAAACCCAATGGTACTGTCCACCAGCTGTCGGCGCCATGGATGCCATCTCGGCCAGCGACAACATGACGGTGCTGAAGCCGAACCAGGTCCATACGAAGCTCCAGATCAGGCCAGCTGGGCCTCCATCAATCAAACCTTGAGAGGTGGCACTGCTGCTGTCAAACTCGTGTCCTTAAAAGCGCTCACATATAGTCACTCACGTCAGGAGAACCTCCCATGTACCCTGCAAGATGACCGTAAAAGCCAGTGCAGACAGCGGCCGATAATTCCTCTTCAACTCCTGCACCTTGCCCATGCGCAACATGTCTGCCTGGTCCGCCCTCGTGTATCCCCTCAGGGAATCATGATAATCCTCGCTCTCGCCATCATCCGCAAAGCCAGGGCGATGGGCTCGCGACTCGAGCGCATTCTGCTTGTTCATGCCACCGAGCGGTTGGCTCTGGTAAGCAGCCATGACTAGCGGTTTTGGCACACGGGGTTTCCCAGCGGCAGCGCCAAGGGACCAAAACGAGGCCTTTTAAACAAGGTAATGTAAATATGAGGAAAAATTTGGCCAAAAACAAACAAACAAAGGCCAGTGAAAAAAAGGAATTCCGAGGAGGAAAATCCGAGAGACTGGGACTCGGGAAAATAGAAAATTCACGCGAAACGTTGTTAGTAGGTAGAGGTAAAAGGAAAAAAAAGAGATCTAAACGTTCTGGCAAATTGGATAGCGCATTAGTTTGACAAACGGGCTGGCTGGTTGCTGAGACCTAGGCCCTTCGCTTCGTCAAAACGGTGGCTTGTCTCTCTGCCGCTCCTACAGCACTGGGCGTGGGGCCCGCTAGGCTGAAATGCCCTCGAATCCAATGCCGTAAGAGCCATCTTGGTATGCATATGTGCCGACAAGGGAGGACCGGCCGCACGTTGAGCATTGGCGCAAAGGAGAAGAGCGCCCGGCCAGCCAACAGGAACCCCGCGACGGAGCTGTCAGATGCGCGCAGGGTGATGAATGGTTCGAGGGCAAGTCGGTCCGTTTTATTGGCAAACCTTGCTACCACGCGGGCCGCTTCCTCATCCGGGGGGGTTGCGATGCTTAGTGCTACAAATATGCAGGAGAGGCAAATAGAAATTTGATAAGCAAAAAGGTGGCGGCGGTCATGTTTACCGGGGTGGGATCGAGTAAGTGTAAGTGAGTACGAGGCGGAAAAAAAGACGGTCTCCATGGCAGATTACAGGGAGTTTGAAGAGAAATCGGCCGAACCAAGACACGGCACAAAAGTGACATTTGGGAAATTTTCTTTGGACGAAAAAGGCGATCTGCAGTGGGCTAGCAGAACCGCGATACGTTGACGTCGATCCTCCGGTTTCTTTGCTTCTTTGAATGTTCCCTCTCGTATCCACCTGCCATTCCCTTAACCGCGGCTGAATATGTATGGCGTTTTCTTTGCTCAACCGCACCATCAGCGGCGGGCCAGATCCACGGGCGTGGTAGGTTTCCGATCATGTGCAATTCGTCACCACTGTACCGCTCGGCCGCCCGCTCAGAAGCCTGCTTTACGTTAGGAGACGGCTTGTGGCGTATTTGGCATTTGGCTCGCTTCGTGCTTGCAGAGCCGGCGAGGCCACGGGATGACAATTGGATCCAATGGTGTAATAAGCGACGAGGGACCGGGCCTCACTTCGCAAGGCGGAAGGACAACGAGGGAGCCAGGGGTGGGCGGGGGGCGTTGACCCACGGGATATGTCGCTAGGCTAGTGTGGTGTGTGGTGAGCACTGCCATCGTTGCCCTGGAGGGGTTTTGTGAGATCTCTCGGCTGTCAGCAAAAGGGCAGTTATAGAGTTCCCAGGCATCCCTTTGCTGTCGCGTCACGTCCCCATAACGGCTATCCTATGGCCTCTTTTCACCTTCGCTGTCGCCTCATCTCCTCTGCCTCTGCTCTTCATGGCGGGAGATGTTGTTCCTCCGCCCTATGTCATCACCGCCAATGACAAGCGCGGCCTGATTGTCGTGACGGGCGCTTCCGTGTTGGCTTTTGTCTGGTGCTGCTCATTGATCCGCGTTTGGCTGCGATGGAGATTAAAAGAGTGGAGATCAGATGGTGAGTACTTCGTCCTGTTGCCTCCAAATTCTTCATACGTCGCACGTACTGAAAATTCGCTTTTTTTTAGACTGGTGGTTTGCGGCAGCAACGGTGCTTGACACCGTGCAGACGGGCATTATCTTGCACCTCGTTACTCTGGGCTTGGGCGCATCTCAGGACAAAATACCGTTACCGCAACGCGAGCAACTGGGCAAAGTAAGTTGGGCCCCCCAAATTTCCAGAATCGTGCTGGATCCGCACCAGGATGTGCTGCACTGGGGCTCCACAAAGCAACGTCTAACAGTCTGAATAGGAAGGTTTTGCAAGTCAGCTCCTGTACGTCTTTGTGATCCTGGCCTCCAAACTATCCATTCTCTTCCTCCACCTACGGATATCGCCCGGAGGCTCGCATCGCATCGCAGTATGGGCGACCGTGGCTTTATCTTGCATATGGACCATAATATCTATCGTCCTGGTCTCGGTGCCGTGTAACCCAACACAGACAATTCTAAACCACACCAACTGCAACAACCGGGTATGTATTTCCTCCATCTCCTTCACTCAAAAACAGAATGACTGACTGTGTTGGTACAAGTGGCCCAAATGGCTCTCAATCGGCATTCTCGACATGGTATCCGAATTCTTCATCTTCGCCCTGGCAGTCCTATTAGTCCACTTCCTGCACATGCGACGCTGCGCAAAAGCCCTGGTCGTATTCGCATTCAGCGCGCGTCTCCCCGTCATCGCAATCGCAGCTGTCCGGCTGTACCTTCTGCGTGACCGCATAGCCGGGTCATACACGTTCGACTACCTCGTGGCCACGCAGTGGCAAATGGGCTACGCCATCATGAGTTGCACCATCACGGGCCTGGGTCCGTTCCTCAAGCCCTTCGACAGCGAGTACGTCGAGAGCTACAAGCACTATAACCACAGCAGTTCGCATCGCTCGGCGAGCCAGCACGTAACGACAGGCTCGAGCGCAAGCTCTGTTCTGCCGCCTCGCCGTACCATGCCGCGGAAAAACCAAGACAACATCTCAGAGTCGTACTTGATGAACGACATGCCCTCACGCAGTGGCAGCAAGCGAACTGTGCCTGACCATCGCCGCTCGTCGTCTGGAGGAGAGCTCCGGCAATCAGAAAGTCCCCTGCCCAATGCGCCCATCATGTTGACGGCCGATGAGCACTTTCGCCCCACCCATATTTACCGCGGCCACGAGGCGGAAGTATGGGTTGGGGAACGGAGTCCAAGTTTCCCCCAAGAAGAAACGTACACGAGCTCTGGAGCAAATGGCGCCCGACGACCGCACTTGGTCATTGGCAAAAAGAAGGAGTTCAAGATTGAAGTTGATAGGGCAAGCCGGATAGTGTAGGCCTTGGTTGGACGACTGCGACAATACCCTTTGTATTATTTTGCGTGCGGCATTGTAGGAACCAAGCCGGACTTGGTCCAGCAAGGTCACGCACAGACGACGATCTCATGATGCCTAAGATAACCAAAAGTAGACCTCCAATAACGGACGATGTACATATTTCCTTCGTAAATAGACAAAATCCGATCAGTGGCATATTTTGAGATGCAAGTCGCCTGCTGCCGTTACTCATACAAGTCACTCAAAAGGGGGAAACACAAATAGCAAACAAAACTCCTCATTCCTATGCGAAAACCTATTATACACCAAGCGAAACGAGCAGTTTCCTGATTACCCGTGCTCCCCACCATCGTGCTCGCCCCTAGTAGTCGCAGTGATATCATGAGAAATAGTGCTTTTCCAGTTGTTTCATGCGCCCTATAGCTCCGCCTCTTGTCCAAACACAGTCATGGAGAATCGGACACGGCTAACCGCACATCGAGGGGAATCTTGCAAAGGTTACCACTGGGCAGCGGCCACCTGGAACGGAAAATTTGTAAAGGGTAAGAGAAGTAGTAATTCAATACGCTTGCTTATGCGGAGAATCGGCGCATAACCTTGGCGATAACTGCTGATGATCAGACGTGGACTCTACAAAGGCATATGAATGTGAGATTGCATACCGTGGAGAGCGACAACGCTGAAGATGAAGACAACGGACAGTGTCATGACGACAACAGGGTCGACCTTCAGCCCGGGGGACTCATCGGTGTACAGCCCTGAACAAGTACGTTAGCAGAGTTGAAGAGTGACGTTTCCTCTTGGTCCAGCATCTCCCACTGTAGACGTGAAGTTGAAATTGAAGTATTGTCCAATGTCGTTTCTTCGCGTCCAGCGGCCAGTCAAGTGGGTACTTACTCAGCATGGTGCTTGAGCTGCCGCCGGCACCAGCAGCCCTTGTGCTGCTCGGTCGCAGGTTGGCGGTCTTCTCAGCACGGTCGGCGGCTGCCTTCCTTCGCATGACGGTCGCAGGACCACCTGGGGGCTTTGGCGACGCAGGGCGTGCGGTTGTTGAGCCTGAAGAGGCCGCGTTCGGTGAGGTGGCGCGGGGGGCAGACTGTTATTCCAGTTAGTGAACATGTTGGGGTATGCTGAGGTTTGGCTGGTTGGTCGGCATGTGAACGTCTTGTAGAAGGCAATGCTTGCATTTCCAGGAGAGCGAAGAAGCAGGCGTAGGTTGCTGAAAGGTAAAATAGCACAATTGCCCTTTCAACCCTCACTTGCAACACCTTGTCGTCTACGCCTGTCGCATGCTCCTGTATTGCAAGCAACATGCTGCTTCTCCATTGTCCAATGGCTTCGGGTGCGCTCGCGAGGGGGGTGACTGACCATGATGGGCGATTTGAACGGCAACCGGTGCGAGATGGACAGAAAGTGGGTGATGGAAAGGTCGTGGGAGGCTATAGGCGATAGTCACTCAAACAGAACCCAAAGGCCACGATTCTGGAGCTGGGGTTGCCGCGGCGCGCTAACCCTGATCTCGCTTGCGACTACGCTAGCAAGGGTCACGTGTTGTGTTCGCTTCCTCATATCCCGTTACAGCCATTTGCCCGGACCGGTGGCTGTATCTTGGAAATAGCAACTTCCAGAGCCAAATCTAATGTATTATAGCTCACAGAAAAAAAAAACCAAGTCGTTTCCCAAACCACTTTTTTCCCATTACGCAGTTCCGTTAAATGTACCAGCCCTCATAGCCTCCCAAGATGATCGAGGCAGCGTCGTGGCTGTCGCTCGTTGGTGTAGAGGCTCTTGACCCGATCCGAAAAGCTAGCAACCGATAACAGCAAGATAACCTTTGACAAAACTCCCGCAAGTCCCCCATGAACCAATGCCAATCCGTGAACCCTGGCAACAAACACCTGTACCCACTCGTGAAAAGGTATATCATCTCCAGCAAGACCCCAACAAGTGCAGAGGCATGCGCATGGTGCACCTCGAACCCACACGAAATATTCGCCGACCTTCCCATTGACCTGCTCCGCCCAAGCTAGTACTTCAAAGACCGACTTGGTATGCCTGAGACACCTGAAATGCAGTAACTCCGGATGTGCATTGTATCTCCCTAAACAAAACTCCATTTTCTAGCCCCAGACCGATGCCTGCACGCCCTGCGTGGGCGTGTTGCTCCAGGGGCCATTGTTCCAAATACCAACTCCCTTGTCCGTAACAGTCGAAGAGGGATTCATAGAAGCAGATGTTGTAGCAGCTGCGTTGTTTTGCTCGCTAGCATTGTACGAGTTGTAGCCCAGAGGCGACGGCAGAGGCGAGTTTGTACGCTTGCCCATGGCAGCACCGGCAGGCTGCTGAAGGTTCTGGTTCTGGGGACGGGTGCCGATGGGGGCGACGCCGGAACCGTTGGCCTTTTGTCCTGGCACGGGTGGTGAGCCGCCAGGCGACGAGTTGGAGGTACGGTTGGCCTGCTGGGCGTCGAACAGATTGAATGCGGGGGCCTGTGTAGTCGAGGGGGACGAGGTGCTGTTGGCACGGGCGTCCTGGGCGCTACTGGCCGCATCCTTGTCCCGGGGCGGCATCTGAACGGAGCCCTCGCCCGCAGCGTTCTGGGCCTGCATACCGAAAGGGTCAAAAGCGAGGGGAGACGGCCCGCGTCCGGCACTCGAAGTCTGAACGCGAACGTCCTGGCTCGAGGTTGGGTTGTTGTTGTACAGAGTGGAGGTCTCGCCATACAAAGCACGGTGCTGGCGGGCGATGAGTTCGCGGCGCTCGTCTTCATTCATGGCATTGGGGCTCATGGAGCGGTCCGACTTGGAGCCTGAGCCCGAAACGTCTGTATTACCCTAAGTCAACTGTCTGTCCTGCTTCTATTGTTGCCCAGATTCCGAGTCCTTACTTCTGTGATATTGCTGCTCCTGGTGATAGTTGCGCAGCTCACGCTCTCGCTGGGCCGCCATCCGTCGCTTCGCCTGTGCCATCTGGTCCGCATCGTTGGGTCTGGGCGCATAGCGCTGGTTCTGGTAGAAGCCCTGTACATTGGAAGCCGAGTGGGAGCGGGAACCGTCGTACTCGCTGACTGAGTGGTGGCGCTGAGGACCGCCCATGCGCTGCTGGTCTGTGGTGTGGTGTGTTAGTATGCGTGCGTGATGTGGTGTGTGTGTACATTTGTATGTGGGAATGCGTACCATAGTCTGGGTATGGACGAGGACCGCCTCCCATCATGGGCATGGACTCACGGCGGGCAGCGCCCATGGGCGTGGGAGGGAAGCCAGGACCAAAGGGCTTGCCGCTTTTAGCGAGGTTCTCAATGGCACGGTCGACCTCTGTGATGGTGTCAGTGTAACCGTACTACAAGTGTGTACCAAAGGCCTTGTCAGTGCCATGATTGTTGCATTGGGCGCCAAACATGGCACTGACAGACGACACTGGCGCAAGACATGGGACTTGCAACGTACCCTCGAACTGAGAAGCGTAGGCATTGGCGACTTCGCTGTTGACGGTGGAGCTAGTGCCTACATCTGGGTGAATGGGTGCACTATGACTGGCGGGGCGCATTGGTGTAGTACCTGATCGCGAGGGCGGGGGAGGTTGCTCCCACGAGGGCTGTCGACCAGGAGCCGGTGCGTTCCACGACGCGTCGTTGTAGTAGGACATGGTGGTTGCGGGAATAATCGTGGCCAGATAGGGAAGATTCGAGATAGTAGTAGCAGCGCCGAGCCGGTGGAGTGGCTAGGAGATCTGTGAGGGAGCAGGTGAGCAGGTGTGCTTGTAGCAGAAAAACAGGCACAGGAAGCAATTGGCGTCGACTCGGGAGGAGAAGATGGCGGGACTGGCGTCGTCGGGTTTGGGGCGACACGAGGGGGGGGGGCGGGAAGTCAAGTCGAGGCGGGCAACGGAAAATTTTGGTGGAGAGGGCACATGTTTTGGAGACTGAGGGGGAGGCCCTAGTGGGGAGACTAGGGGTCGTGGGCTCTCATACTCACGGTGAAGGCGACAAAAGGAGCGACAGCTGTCCACTAAGCTGAGGGCAAGGTGAAGTCAGCGAGTGAA
Source organism: Bipolaris victoriae FI3 (assembly GCF_000527765.1). NCBI lineage: Eukaryota > Fungi > Ascomycota > Dothideomycetes > Pleosporales > Pleosporaceae > Bipolaris > Bipolaris victoriae. The sequence goes on from NW_014575269.1 coordinate 77,878, forward strand.
GGACAGCTGGGAGCGGGTGAGTAGGGGTCAGGAGGGACTCGGGAGATATCGCGGGCCTGGGTGAGGATTATGTCGAAAGGGGATGCTGGGGACGCTCGACTACTCGCGCTAAGCAGGCCGAGCGAAGAGCTATCCACTTTATTCATCTCGGCCTCGAGACACGGGCCTCAGCACCTGCAGTCAGTTAGCAGGCCGTCGTCGAGGCATGCCATCCCATGCCGCCTTTGCACTTGCACTTGGCCCAGCGGCGGCCTCGATGCAGCCTGTCGGGGCTCTCTCTCGTCCAGCGACGGCGTGGGCGGACGCATGAGTGCATGACGTCCATGGCGGGCTGCTGCGGGACATGCATACATATGTAGTGGAGTATGTACAGTGTGTGTATGGATGGATGGGCCGGAGGTACATGTACATGCTTAGTACCTACTTGGTTACTACCACCACCACCACCACTACTACTACTACTACTACATCCATCCATACTGGCTTAGGCTGGCAGCCCGCCTAGCGAACCGTTGTTCGGTCCATCATCAGACGACGGAGCTGCCCGCCCGCCCACCAGCACATGCCTGCTTTGCTGACGCTCTGGAATGTCGACAAGCACCGAGTGCCCCGAGTGTGACAGAAGCCCGACGAGGGCCATGGCGAGGATGAGCGGGTGCCGTGTCGGGCCATGCATCTGACCCCATCGCCATCTATCTATGTGGCCGACTGCGAACGAACGGGCTTGGGCTGCACGATGCGGGGCATGGGATGAGCAGCGTGCCAGGCTCTCCAATAAGCACCCGGCAACGACAGGCGAATGCGAAAATATCAACTTGTGGCTGACTCCTCCGCACTCCCACCCATCGAGCCCGCCGCCCGCCCGTCGTCCACCCATCGGTCCATGGCCATGGCCCATCACGACATGGCTGCCCGGCTGCCCAGCTGCCCAGCTGCCGCCGGCCCTGTTGCCGCAAAGGGCTTCCAGTCCGCGCTTAGAGCGCTTCGCCATGCACTGCACGCCCACTTCTGCATGTGAGAACAGGACGTGGGCATGCGATGAGCGACCATTGTCGGAACATGGTGCCGGCAATTTGGCTGTGTGGATGCGCTCCACTGTGTGCTTGAATAGTACACACACGGATTATTACTCTTCATATGTATTGGGCACATCCACAGTACACAACACTCCATGTCCACTACACACAAATGCCGCAATACGAAGCATTTTTGCTTTGTTCGGCTAGATATGCGCTGCCGCCTACCCCAGCTTTTGTAGCTCGCCTACCTGCCCTGCCGTTACGCTACCACCACTAAGAAGTATTCTCGAATCTAGCAACACACGTTTGGGCCACGGGAATCCGTGCTTCACCATGCATGCTTCCTTCTGCCCCTGTCCCGCCTCTCCTCCTCTCCAAAGTCTATCTTCCCTTTGCTACTTTATCACAGTCGTGACTGCCCTCTCGCCCATCACCGCCATCGCTCCTTCCACATCATCGTCGTCTTGGCCAAATGTTTGCTTTTGGGTCGCCGCTGCCCCTCTCCAACGTCATGCCCCACGCGCTTGCCACAACCCGTTTGTCTCAACCGTCACCCATGACACCAGTCACACTCCCTTCCTCTCTTACCAAACGCCCGTATACATAGCCCCCTCAAGCCGTCACGCCTTGTCTCGTGCAACCTCACCGCCCGTGCGCCAAATGGATCAAGGCCACATCAAGCAAAGCAATGGAACAATCAAGGCCTTACCACGCCAGCCTTTGGCACAACAGCTCGGTTTGCTTTCAGATTCCCTTTCACAATCTCGCAGACGTCACTGGCGCACATGAATGGAACAGAGGCAATGGCCCGGAGGACGACCTCTTTGATCTCGCTCAGCAAAATGCTCCTCCTGATTTCCATGCCTTTTCTTTGTCAAAGAGACACAATAAACCTGCTCAGACCCTCCATCACGTCCGCATATGCGCATCACCATGTCTTCGGATGCCACATCCTTCCATAACCTGCCCACGGAGCTCATTCTAGATATTTGCGATCTGCTGCCACTGGACGCTTTGCTGGCACTCAAGCTCACAGCACCACGGCTTAACAGTATGATCCGCCTAGACCCACGCCGTTGGCAGAATGTCCTTTCACCCTGTGCACGACGTGCAATACACGGCTACCTGAACCCGTCACCACCAAAGCCCGATCAACAGCACTGTCGCCTCTGCAATACCGGCTATCCGATCGCCATGTTCAGCTCATCGACCAGCCCAGCATGTATTCCCATGAAGCTCATCACTACGCCCCATGACGTAGTCCAACTACCATCCAACGTCTGCTCCTGGCACGTGAGTAGACTTGCCAGAGTCATCCACACCGATCACCGTGGCAGGAACGAATGGACTAGTTGCATGGACGAGATGTGTATGCATTGTGGAAACATCATGGGTTGGGCCAAGTGCAGGCTGCACCTGCGATAGTTGTGGGCTCTGGGCAGTCCGGACCTATACTCGCTATCTGAACAACAGCAAGGAGTGTCAGAGGTTCCTCTTCTGGAAAGAAGCTTCAGATCTGACTGGTGGTGACGCCGGTCAGCTATGCGTCTGGGAAACTTATTTAGGTGATGATGATGGTAAGCTTTTCACTTTTATACTAACCATGTGTAAGTTGAAGCCCCTTAAACAAGTTGACTTTTCTAGATGATTTTCACGTGATTTCAGAAACCAATCTACCAATCCGATTCGCGTAACATCAGCCAGGTCACTTATGTCGACAGAGCTCCCTCGAACTACATCATGTCACGCTATCTGCGTTTGTACTCTTTAATTCATTTAATATCGTTTAGAATCCAGTCTTTTCGTCATAAATTGTTGTCTTCTCGTCAGTCCCCAGGCCGGCCTTTTCCACATCGCCTAGAGTACTCTGCGACCGGGCTCGCTGCTCTTGCCCCCACGTCCGCACACTCATCAGAGCCCACCACTGCGCAAAAATCAAGACCATACTAAAGCCCGCACACCAAAACTTGACGGTGCTAAGACTGCTAGTGCACTGTTCCAGCCACTCGGTGTCCCACCCAAAGCCGGCATCGATGTCGCGGCATATGGCTGATTCGTCGACCGTATAGCTCGGAGTTACCGGATTTAGTGTTCGGAAGTCCCAGGGCAACACCAGATTGACGATTGCGATTGTGAGAAATGACAGAGTCATTGTGTGCAGCAGGGTGTAAGCTGACACCAGACTTGGTAGTGCCTGTGTTGTTATCGCATTGTAAGCACCCATGCGTCATGACAACCAAGACTCGCAGTAGTTCCGGACGATCCGAGAGTCCGTCGCACGAATCGCGGGGCAAGGAAAACAAGCTGCTGACTTACCCGTAGTGCGCCAACCAAGCCGAGAATGCTTGCGCCGCAAGCAAGCAGGTTGTAGGTGATGGGAAAGTATGCGCCGTCGAGGTCCGAGCCGGGCAGCGCAAAGGACATGGCGAGGAGGCCATGTGCGCAAAAGGTGAGCACCGGGAGGACGATGGCTAAGAACCTGTGGACATGTCATGTCAGATTTGCGCCAGGGCAGAGGATTGCAAACAACAAACATACCTCATTTGGCTCTGCTCGCTGGATGATGATGCCATTATCAAAATGGAAGTGTGTTGTTGAGTTCTCAAGTCCAGCTTTTGCCTCCAGCGTCGCAACGCTTTCCTTTGCCGAGACGACGACGCTTTGCAATGCGATGCGGTGCGACAAACGACGTGAGAGGGAGGAAAGAAAACAAGGACAAGAGAGAGAGAGATCGAGAAACCCAAGTCCGCGCGAAGAAAACGGTCGCGTATGTTCAACAAAGTTTATAATCGGGCAAAAAAGAAAAGCAGAGACACACAGACACACTCTTACGTCCACCCGAGCAAGGGAACCCACAAGGCGCGCAAAGACCAGTTTTGTCGACGTCAGTTTTGTTGTTCACGCTTTTTTTTCCCTCGTTCGCCCCAGTCGATTCAGCCCAGTTGAAAGCGGCAATGAGGAAAAAGGAAAGAAAGTACGGATCGAAGCGGCGGACGAGCGAGGGGGCCGGAGAGTGAGATATGTAAGTAATCCGGGGTATATGTTTGATTTTCGGATATAAGGCTGAGTAATATGCTATGCCTTGTTTTTCTTTTTATGTCCCCTCTTTCTTAGAGAAGATGGAGCGAGAGAGGTTTGATAGAGAGGTTTCGTAGTGGTATGATAAATGGTAGTATGAAGACAACAACAATCAGATAACATACGGTTGTCCGAAGCGTAAGAGGAGGCAAAGATGGGAGAAAGGGCAAGAGATGAGGCTAAAGGGTAAACTAGTAAATTACACTAAGAACAAGACACCGACGTCACGAGTTTTATTCGTTGTTTAACCCTGACTCTCTCTCTCTCTCTCTCTCTCTCTCTCGCTCGCTCGCTCGCTCGATCGCGCCGAGGTGGCTTAGGTCTCTCAATGGTCCATCGTCTCTACCTCTTTCCTAAACCTGACTGTGACCAAGCTTTTTCGGCGATGCGCGGATGGACGTGCGCACACGCCCGCCCGCCCCGCCCGCCCATCATTGTCCGCTATCCGCTGTCCGCGCCTTTCATATTTTGTAGTACGGGTATAAACTAGAAAGTGTGTGTGTGTATGTATGTGTTTGATACAAGAAAGAGAGAGAGAAAGTGTAATGTCACCATTTTTTTTTTGAGAGTCCTGGGCAAATCGTAAGAAATAAAAAAAAAATTAAAATTAAAACTCACTACTAGTACTTATTTCAATTAACATGGTATGGGATTTAAGAAAGAAAAAAAAAAGATACATATATATATTTCTACATGAGAAGTATAATATCATACATTCTCTAACCTGACCTTGACGCCCATACTAAAGAGAGAGAGAAAAAACCCTTGTTCAAACACACTGCTCACTCGGCACTGCACGCAGCCGCGCATCCGGGGTGCTGTGTGTGTGTGTGGTGGTGGTGGTGGTGGTGGTGGTGTGGGGGGACATGGGCAAACCAGAACCTACACCATACTACGTGCATCGCCATTCTGCACATTTTAGCAAGGTGGATCTATTTATTAAGCTTGATCAGCATTTTTTTTTTGCACTTTTCCTTTACTCAGAGGTACGCGGACGAGAGGGGAGTTGAGCGATGTGCAATGGGTGTTGGGGCTTTGCTGGTTCTTTTGGGAGAAGGGGGG